>NW_026877370.1:0-21643 GCF_032173495.1 Musca vetustissima | reverse complement strand
GCCCTGAAAAATATTCTTTAATAAATCCACGCCTCAGTTGGCCCTTGAAAAATATTCTTTAATAAATCCACGCCTCAGTTGGCCCTTGAAAAATATTCTTTAATAAATCCACGCCTCAGTTGGCCCTTGAAAAATATTCTTTAATAAATCCACGCCTCAGTTGGCCCTTGAAAAATATTCTTTAATAAATCCACGCCTCAGTTGGCCCTTGAAAAATATTCTTTAATAAATCCACGCCTCAGTTGGCCCTTGAAAAATATTCTTTAATAAATCCACGCCTCAGTTGGCCCTTGAAAAATATTCTTTAATAAATCCACGCCTCAGTTGGCCCTTGAAAAATATTCTTTAATAAATCCACGCCTCAGTTGGCCCTTGAAAAATATTCTTTAATAAATCCACGCCTCAGTTGGCCCTTGAAAAATATTCTTTAATAAATCCACGCCTCAGTTGGCCCTTGAAAAATATTCTTTAATAAATCCACGCCTCAGTTGGCCCTTGAAAAATATTCTTTAATAAATCCACGCCTCAGTTGGCCCTTGAAAAATATTCTTTAATAAATCCACGCCTCAGTTGGCCCTTGAAAAATATTCTTTAATAAATCCACGCCTCAGTTGGCCCTTGAAAAATATTCTTTAATAAATCCACGCCTCAGTTGGCCCTTGAAAAATATTCTTTAATAAATCCACGCCTCAGTTGGCCCTTGAAAAATATTCTTTAATAAATCCACGCCTCAGTTGGCCCTTGAAAAATATTCTTTAATAAATCCACGCCTCAGTTGGCCCTTGAAAAATATTCTTTAATAAATCCACGCCTCAGTTGGCCCTTGAAAAATATTCTTTAATAAATCCACGCCTCAGTTGGCCCTTGAAAAATATTCTTTAATAAATCCACGCCTCAGTTGGCCTGAAAAATATTCTTTAATAAATCCACGCCTCAGTTGGCCCTTGAAAAATATTCTTTAATAAATCCACGCCTCAGTTGGCCCTTGAAAAATATTCTTTAATAAATCCACGCCTCAGTTGGCCCTTGAAAAATATTCTTTAATAAATCCACGCCTCAGTTGGCCCTTGAAAAATATTCTTTAATAAATCCACGCCTCAGTTGGCCCTTGAAAAATATTCTTTAATAAATCCACGCCTCAGTTGGCCCTTGAAAAATATTCTTTAATAAATCCACGCCTCAGTTGGCCCTTGAAAAATATTCTTTAATAAATCCACGCCTCAGTTGGCCCTTGAAAAATATTCTTTAATAAATCCACGCCTCAGTTGGCCCTTGAAAAATATTCTTTAATAAATCCACGCCTCAGTTGGCCCTTGAAAAATATCTTTAATAAATCCACGCCTCAGTTGGCCCTTGAAAAATATTCTTTAATAAATCCACGCCTCAGTTGGCCCTTGAAAAATATTCTTTAATAAATCCACGCCTCAGTTGGCCCTTGAAAAATATTCTTTAATAAATCCACGCCTCAGTTGGCCCTTGAAAAATATTCTTTAATAAATCCACGCCTCAGTTGGCCCTTGAAAAATATTCTTTAATAAATCCACGCCTCAGTTGGCCCTTGAAAAATATTCTTTAATAAATCCACGCCTCAGTTGGCCCTTGAAAAATATTCTTTAATATATCCACGCCTCAGTTGGCCCTTGAAAAATATTCTTTAATATATCCACGCCTCAGTTGGCCACGCCTTATATAGGCCCTATAAAATTATGCTTTAGTAAATCCACGCCAAAAATATTATTTAATTATGAGATTTAAGTTGTTTTGTTTTTCACCTTATGCTCTATAATCTTCATAGGAGAAAAACAAACACTCAACATGAAGCATACTTTTAGGTTATTCATATCAGACAGTTACGTGACAATTGCATAATGTTAGCAAAACTTGGTTGACAGTTGTATATTATTTGTGCATTTCCAGGAATAATGTCCTGCATGCAGAAGTCAAAACAAAAACATTACCTCCCCCTCACTTCTATTCAACGACAGGATATGGAAACTGAATTGCATTGCATTTTCATTTCAATGTCAATGTTATTCTATGCCCTTCTTCCAATTATGTCCTGACATTTGTTTGTCCCCCATATGCTTCGTGTGCATTGCACTTTGAGGTTTGACATTTTGTGGTCAAATTGTTGTGGGGAAAGCCTAAAAGTAGACATCAAGTTAATGCCGAATGCATCCAACCACCACTACACTCTTGACCACTCACACATATGGTGTGATGTGTGTGTGTATCCATAACTCTGAGGATGATGACAAACCATTGATAACTGACTGCATTTCAACTGCTGCAGTTCAGTTCCTCTGGGGAGTTAGAGTTTTGTTGCCTGTCAGTCTGTCTGTTGGTCGGTGTGTGTGTGGGGTTCAAGTCCAAAGTAAACAAACTGAAATAACACGTTTAACACAATGATTATTTTGTGTGCGGACTCCACAATGCAATAACAATCACATAATTCATTCATCGTTGATGATATGATACTTCAATTGTAATGTCCTTGCAACACAATTGCCACATGACAAATGGACAGGGTATGGATTCTTTTGAAATCACTCTAATTGATGAAATTAGCATTGGCAGAGGAGGCGTAGATTTTTCGGGGCAGAAATTTTTTCAAGGTCTGGAAAAGGCGAGGATTTTTAAAAGCATTTTTTTTATGACCATATGTGGCGTGGATTTTTAAGCAAAATTTTATAAAGACCATCTGAGGCCTGAATTTTTTAAAGGTCTATCAGAGGTCTGGTTTCTTAAAGGTCCGTCTGAGGCCTGCATTTTTTTTAAGCTCCAACTGAGGACTGAAATGTTTAAAGGTTCATCCGATTTTTAAAAAATCAGAAATTTTAAGGTCCTTCTGAGGCCTGGATATTTTAAAGGTCCATCTGAGGCCTGGATTTTTTAAAGAACCATCTGAGGTCTGGATTTTTAAAGGTCCGTCTGCGGCCTGTATTTTTTAAAGCTCCAACTGAGGACTGAATTTTTTTAAAGGTCGATTCGATTTTTTAAAAAATCAGAAATTTTAAGTTCCATCAGAGGCCTGGATATTTTAAAGAATATTTTAAAGGTCCATCTGAGGCCTGGATTTTTTAAAAAATATTTTTTCAAGGACCATCTGTGGCCTGGATTTTTAAAGAATATTTTTTTCAAGGACCATTTTAAGCGTGGATTTTTTAAAGGTCCGCCTGAGGCGTGAATTTTTAAGCATATTTTTTCAAGGACCATCTGAAGCATGAATTTTTTAAAGGTCCGCCAGAGGCCTGATTTTTTCTGGATTTCTTTAAGGTCCATCTGAGGCGTGGATTTTTTAAAGAATATTCTTTCAAGGACCATCTGAGACGTGGATTTGAGGCCTAGACCATTTGAGGCCTGGAATTTTTTAAGGTCCATTTGAGGCCTGGATTTTTTAAAGGCCCATCTGAGGCTTGGATTTTTAAAAATATTTTTTCAGTGGTTACTATAGTCGTGAGGCTTGGACTTAACAAAATCCATTTGAGGCCTGGATTTTTTTAAAGTCCATCTGAGGCCTGGCTTTTTAAAAGAACCATGTGAGGTCTGGATTTTTAAAGGTCCGTCTGCGGCCTGTATTTTTTAAAGCTCCAACTGAGGACTGAATTTTTTTAAAGGTCCATTCGATTTTTTTTAAAAAATCAGAAATTTTAAGTTCCATCAGAGGCCTGGATATTTTAAAGAATATTTTAAAGGTCCATCTGAGGCCTGGATTTTTTAAAAAATATTTTTTCAAGGACCATCTGTGGCCTGGATTTTTAAAGAATATTTTTTTCAAGGACCATTTTAAGCGTGGATTTTTTAAAGGTCCGCCTGAGGCGTGAATTTTTTAAGCATATTTTTTCAAGGACCATCTGAAGCATGGATTTTTTAAAGGTCCGCCAGAGGCCTGATTTTTTCTGGATTTTTTTAAGGTCCATCTGAGGCGTGGATTTTTTAAAGAATATTCTTTCAAGGACCATCTGAGACGTGGATTTGAGGCCTAGACCATTTGAGGCCTGGACTTTTTTAAGGTCCGTTTGAGGCCTGGATCTTTTAAAGACCCATCTGAGGTCTGGATTTTTAAAGGTCCATTTGAGGCCTGGATTTTTTAAAGGTCCATCTTAGGGCTGGATTTTTTAAAAAATATTTTTTCAAGGACCAACTGACGCGTGGATTTTATTTGGATATTTTTAGACATCCGTACAAGGTAAAGATATTTTAAATAATATTTTTTCAATGACCCATACAAGACTTCGATTGTTTAAGAAATATTTTTTTAAAGACCCATAGAAGGCGTGGATTTTATGGAATATAGAATTATATGAAAATCCATGCTTCTAGACCCCAACAATTATATAAAAATCCTCGTTTTCAGAATTCCAAAGCAATTAAAAATCCCTCTTCAGTCCTCTACAAATTATCTATTATACCCTTCACCACACTGTGGTACAGGGTATTATGTCTTTGTGCATATGTTTGTAACAGGCAAAAGGAATCGAGATAGACCCATGGTTCCTATTGAGAATATGCATAGAATCACTTTCTGAGTCGATTTATGCATATCCGTCTGTCCGTCCATATATTTTTGTAAACAAAGTACAGGTCGCATTTATGATCCGATATGAATGAAATTTGGCACAGTTGACTTATTTGGCCCAAGGACGAACCCTATTGAAATTGGAGAAAATCGGTTCAAATTTAGATATAGCTCCCATATATAGTTTCGCCCGATTTTAGGTAAATGGCGCACCAAACTCTCAATATTCGTCCGATTGAGACACAAATTGATACCTGCGAAGTTTTGTCGAAATCGGTTCAGATTTATATATAGCTCCCATATATGTAGTTTCGTCCGATTTTATGTAAATGGAACACCATACTGCCCACATTTGTGCGATTGCAACAACATTTTGCACAGAATATTGCATTAGGCCCAGATTGATGTATGCGAAGATTTTTGAAATCGGTTCAGATTAAGATATACCTTCCATTATAGTTTCGTCCGATTTTTCGATAGTGCACTGTGTCGATTTATATATAGGTCTTTTACATATGTTGATCGATGATTGACATTCAATTTTTCATAAATTTCAGATTGGTACCCAAAGTGGTGAAGGGTCGGCCCGTCTGACTTTTGAACTTTCCTTACTGGTTTAAATATACACGCTTCTGGACTGCCAAAAATTATCCTTTCGGATGTCTTAGAAGCATGGATTTGGAGGCTACCATGCTACTAAGACTTCAGAAAATTATTTAAAAATCCTCGCTTACAGGCATTCACAAATCATTTAAAAGCCCCTTTAAACATCCCGTTTTCAGACCTCTAACCGTATATAAAATTTCACGCCTTTAGACCCCTAACAGTTAAATATAATATCCACGTTTTCTGACTCCAAAAGTTATATAAAAATCTCTCTTTTAGACCTCCAAAAAACTCTAGTTTTACTGCTACACACGTGAATATCGCTTTTAACCTTTCAAACATCCAATTTGTTTATACGATTGTCAGATATTCGTGGAAGAACTTCGAATCGAACGGTCGCCTGTTACTTCACAAAACTGCTAATGTGGCGACTGCTCCTCTTAAGCACCGTAGGGCGGTTAATTATGAATTTAAATTCAGTGCCTAAATAGGCATTGAATTTTAAAGTCAATTCCTAAAAGTATGCATTGATTTTTTGAAACACGTAATCATTTACAATATCGTTACATACTTTAAGGTGTTCACCTACTTAACCCAACTAAAGCATCCTTTTAGGATTGTAGTTGCTTCTGTAACAAATCATTTTCCAAGACAAACCGAAAATATGAAAGTTGTTAGATTTCTTTTGCCATAATTGTATGCATGACTAAAGACGATGTCGAGTCGTCGTCATCATCGTCTACCATAAAGCATATTAAATTTCTTGCCAAAAACTTTTTAATTAAAAACAGAAAAACCCCGAATATGGAAACATGAAGAAACGGCAAAGAAATATTTTTATTACCGATGTGGAACAGACAATGGAAGGGAAGGAAGACACCACAGCCCCTCCAAAAACTAAAATTCAATGACACCAAAGGCCAAAGTACAACATCCTAAAAGTAGGCAATAAAAATAAACAACAACATTAAATGTAATAAATTATTTTCAATTTTTCTGTTGTTGTTTGGTGTGAACGAAAGAAAAAAAAAGAATGAAGTTACAACAAAGACATTACAAAATAATTGCTTAATTGCAGTCGACAATATTATTTGTCCTCCTTCTCCCGCTCTTTCCCCTGTTGTTTCCTTCGTTAATTGTTAACAAAGTTAAAATTGAAATAAAGTATTTTTTTGTCGACAAAAGAATTTCTTCAGAGTTGTCTTGTCGCACAACCACAACAAATGTAATTTGGAGACAATGTTCTACAGTTCTGCCTGGTCCCGAGAGGTAAATGAGATATTTTGTTTCACTTCTAGTTTTTTTTTAATGGGAAATTTGTTGTCGTTGCCGTACCGCCACAGAAAAACTCACATTAGACATTAATATTACCGAAATGAATATATTTTTTTGTAACAAGGTGATAAATCTTAAAATAATTTCAAAGTTGGTGTCATCACCACCACCCACCCTACACTTCCTTACCACCAACATAGTCAGTAATATTGCAAACGTTCATACCTTACGCCTGGGGGATTACCCATGTTCTGATATTAATTTTCTTGTATTCGCTTACCTTTTGACAATACGCTATGTTTTTGTTCTTATTTGGCCACATAATGTTAATTTTATTTCGGTTACTGTTGTATAAATTACATTGACATGATGTTTTGGCAATAACATAAAAAATAAGCGAGAAAAAAATCCTTCAAACCAAACCACCCCACAGGATACCATAACACCTGTTCTATGTAAAATTAATGTCTAGGGGATATACGTTTAACTTTTTTTAAACAGGAAATCTGCAGAAGGTGTTGAGGTCCTTCGCTTTTAGAAACAAAACTGGATCTCCAAAAATCGCCCTTTACAATCCTCCATAGGCCAACCAATGCTCTCAATGCAAATCTTCTTTAAAAATAACCGTCTGTAGTGGTATAATATTTTTCTCAAAATAGTCATTGAAAAAATATTCTTAAAATAATCCACGCCTTTGGTAGTCCTTGAAAAAATATTCTTTAAAATAATCCACGCCTCAGTTGGCCCTTGAAAAATATTCTTTAAAATAATCCACGCCTCAGTTGGCCCTTGAAAAATATTCTTTAAAATAATCCACGCCTTTGGTAGTCCTTAAAAAATATTCTTTAAAAATCCACGCCTTCGGTAATCCTTTAAAAAATATTCTTAAAATAATCCACGCCTTTGGTAGTCCTTGAAAAAATATCCTTAAAATAATCCACGCCTTTGGTAGTCCTTGAAAAAATATCCTTAAAATAATCCACGCCTTTGGTAGTCCTTGAAAAAATATCCTTAAAATAATCCACGCTTTTGGTAGTCCTTGAAAAAATATTCTTTAAAAAATCCACGCCTTTGGTAGTCCTTGAAAAAATATTCTTTAAAAAATCCACGCCTTTGGTAGTCCTTGAAAAAATATTCTTTAAAAAATCCACGCCTGTGGTAGTCCTTGAAAAAGTATTCTTTAAAAAATCCACGCCTGTGGTAGTCCTTGAAAAAATATTCTTTAAAAAATCCACGCCTTTGGTAGTCCTTGAAAAAATATTCTTTAAAAAATCCACGCCTTTGGTAGTCCTTGAAAAAATATTCTTTAAAAAATCCACACCTTTGGTAGTCCTTGAAAAAATATTCTTTAAAAAATCCAAGCCTGTCCAAGTAGTCCTTGAAAAAATATTCTTTAAAAAATCCACACCTTTGGTAGTCCTTGAAAAAATATTCTTTAAAAAAACCACGCCTTGTGGTAGTCCTTGAAAAAATATTCTTTAAAAAAACCACGCCTTGTGGTAGTCCTTGAAAAAATATTCTTTAAAAAATCCACGCCTTGTGGTAGTCCTTGAAAAAATATTCTTTAAAAAATTCACGCCACTGGTAGTCCTTGAAAAAATATTCTTAAATCATCTACCCCCTTTTGTAGTCCTTGAAAAAATATTCTTTAAAAAATTCACGCCTCTGGTAGTCCTTGAAAAAATATTCTTCAAAAAATCCACGCCTGTGGTAGTCCTTGAAAAAATATTATTTAAAAAATCCACGCCTTTGGTAGTCCTTGAAAAAATATTCTTTAAAAAATCCACGCCTTTGGTAGTCCTTGAAAAAATATTCTTTTAAAAATCCACGCCTTTGGTAGTCCTTGAAAAAATATTCTTTAAAAAATCCACGCCTTTGGTAGTCCTTGAAAAAATATTCTTTAAAAAATCCACGCCTTTGGGAGTCCTTGAAAAAATATTCTTTAAAAAATCCACGCCTTTGGTAGTCCTTGAAAAAATATTCTTTAAAAAACCCACGCCTCTGGTAGTCCTGGAAAAAATATTCTTGAAAAAATCCACGCCTTTGGTAGTCCTTGAAAAAATATTCTTTAAAAAATCCACGCCTTTGGGAGTCCTTGAAAAAATATTCTTTAAAAAATCCACGCCTTTGGTAGTCCTTGAAAAAATATTCTTTAAAAAACCCACGCCTCTGGTAGTCCTGGAAAAAATATTCTTGAAAAAATCCACGCCCTTGGTAGTCCTTGAAAAGATATTCTTTAAAAAATCCACGCCTTTGAACGGTTGTTCCATATGCCTAGTTTAAAAAAGATTTCCAAGCGCGTCGGTCTTGTGCGCAAATCCACCAATTTCAAAGACCACGTTCCAAGATGTTGTTTTCTACTTGGACTTTCTATCTGATTCGTGGCCTTCCTCTTCTACGAGAACCATCAGTAGGCTCCTTTTTATATGCCATTTGAGCTGGGGCATTCTTATTCATTCGCACAACATGGCCATCGTAGTCGCTGCAGCTCAATACGACTGACTATGTCGATGTCCGCGTATAAATTGTAAAGCTCGTGGTTCATACGACGCCGATATTCACCGTCGACGCACATCGGCCGGTAGATCTTTCGGAGATTTCTTTTTACAAACACCCCAATCGCTGCCTCATCTACTTGCGCAAGTACCCATGCTTCAGATCTATATAACAGCGCGGGTAGTATCAGCGTCTTGTAGAGTGTGAGTTTGGTCTGGTGGGAGGTGGCCTTGGTTTTGAGTTGTTTGGCCTTTTGGCCATCACAATCCTTCTCCGAATTTCAAAACTGATATCATTCGTTTTATTTATGGCGGTACTAAGGTATATAAAATCTTTAACTACCTCGAAGCTGTAGTTCTCGAATTCTTTAGTTGGCCCGATTCTACTAGACGTCTTGCGCGCTGATACTACAGCATGGTCTTCTCGTCGTTTATTGCCAGACTCACTTTGACAGACTCCTTCTTAATTCGTTCAAAGGTGGCTGTTACCGCTCGCATTGTTCGACCCATTATATCGATGTCATCGGCGTAGGCGAGTAACATGTGTTGTTTGGAGTGCCATATCTCTTCACCTTTGCGTCTCGTATGACCTTTTCCAGCAGGATGTTAAAAAGATCACACGACAATCTGTCACCATGTCCGAATCCTCGTTTGGCATTGAAGGGCTCCGATAGGTCCTTTCCTACTTTAACTGCTGACCTTGTGTCACTTAAAGTTATCCTGCTATATTAATTATGCACGAATGCCGAACGTAGACATGGCTTTAATCACCACTGAACGGATAGGGCTGTTGAATGCGGCTTTACAGCCGACAAATAGGTGGTATGTGTCGATGTGTTTTTTGTGGGTATTTTCTTGGATTTGGCGCAGAGTGAAAATCTGGTCAATGGTGAATTTACCATGTCTGAGGCCGCATTGGTATGGTCCCATAATGTCATTGACCATTGGGTTCAATCGTTCACACAGCGCACTGGGAAGAATGTTAATTCCTCTATAGTTGGCACATATCGTCTTGTCTCCTTTTTTTGTGCACGGGACACAGGATGCTGAGGTTCTAATCATTGGGCATGCATTCCTCTATCCAAATTGTATTAATGGTCCTGACCAGCATCTGACCACCAGCATTGAATATTTCGGCTATTAACCCGTCGGCTCCTACTGCTTTATTGTTCTTGAGCCGATTAATTGCTTTTATGACCTCATCTTGGCTAGGCGGTATACACTCTATACCTTCATCTCTGCCACTACTTGAAACAAGAAGCTTTTCAAAATGCTTCTTCCAGATCCTAACACGCTGTCTGTATCTTTCACAGGTTTCCTTTTTCATCTCTACAGGAGGATATGCCTGCACCAAAGCCTTCGGTTTGGTGTTTTACCCGAGGTAAACTTTTCGGGCTTCATTCTGACTCCTGTACATCTCGATTTGCTCACGCTCACGTTTTCTTTTTCTTTCTTCTTTTGACTGAAAATACGTTTCTCCTCTCCCCCATTTTCTCCCGATAGTTCTCCATCGCATTACGTGTTGCTACTGTCCGTAGGGTTGCCCTATACGCAGGGTTTTTCATATCAGTAGTATCCTGATAGTACCATGTGTGGTGGTTTTTGGTACCCAAGTGTTGATTTTGCTGCAGTTTGTAGGGAGTGGGCAATTCTTTGCCATTGTGCTTTTATACTATTATCGGGACAAGAAGTGCTTTCATCAAGCAGGTGGGTAAGTTGAGCGGAGTAGGTCTCGGCTACCTGTTGTGCTTGCAGCTTTTCGACGTCGAATTTCCGTGTTATGTTAGATCGCACCTTTGCTGCAACATTAAGGTGAGTGCGAACCTTGGCTGCCACAAGGTAATGGTCCGAATCGTTGTTCGCACGTCGGATCGATCGAACGTCTGAAACACTGGATGATAGCCTTCCGTCTATCACAACATGATCGATTTAATTTCTCGTTGTTCGATCAGGAGAAATCCAAGTGGACGTGTGTGGCCAAATATATTTTCCCTTCCGATTTTTGCATTAAAATCTCATAGGAGAATTTTAATGTAAAAGAACTTAGCATTTATGCGGATTATAGCAATTCGCTCATCTACTGGAGTGAATCTTGAGACGATGTCTTTTATTCTCCTGTTAACCATAAATCCGCAGCCAAATTAATGTCTCGTTTCGTGGCAGCTTTAATACAGTGCCTAATCGTCTGATTTACTTACGACATTCCCTTTCCATCGCAATTTCCTGTAAGGCAGTAATATCGGCTTTGTACTTCTTCAGTACATTTGCCAAAGCGAAAACTGCGCCTGTTCTGTACAACGTGCGCATATTCCTAGTGCAGATTCGCAGATCGTGGTCCTTTATACTGTTACGAATATAACTTTAGATTTAAGTAAATTTAGATGAATTCCGTTAATTTAAGAATTTGAATTGTAACGTAAATTTCTACTACGCAGTTTATTCGAATAACTTCACAACAACAACTACTGTATAGATTTTTCTACATCCTTCCATTTCCTCTTTCATTTTCTATTTTGTTATTGACGTACAATTCTTGTTAAACGTCATCATTGATGATCGCTTAATTCCTCTTTCTTTGTTACCCCCTCGCCTGTATATGTGTTGTTGTTATTGTTTACTCAATGTAAGGTTGTATGTGTTTGTTGCATTTGTAGATTGTTCGTAATCTAGGTGTTACCAGATCGTCTAGAAACTTCTGTAGCGACAGGCGAGGCTCATATAAATAGGGGAAATGGAAAGGCAGTTAGTCAGTTGTGAATCAGATCGAGAATTGAAACCGTCGAGTAAAGTAAAGTGCAAAGTAAAGTTGTGTGAATAAAATCATTGTAATAATCGTAATCCGAAAGAACCCGCGTTTTATTTAGTACGAACCGTACTGGGAAATAAAACAACGTCTACACGGGATTAAGTAAAATCCAAGAACGTAACAATACGTTTTCGGGAGTCGTCAATATTCGGGGGGTTTGGTTTTCTTTTTCTTTGCTTTTTCATAGTAGGAGGGGTTTTCCGAGTGTGGGCAACTAACCCGACGCCTCAACCCATTTTTTATAGTTCTTATGGGTGAACTCGCGGCACATATTAGCTCACTATTTCAAGGGATGATGAAAATAGCTACCCCAGGTGACACCGTGGGGCGGTCAGTGTCCACAATTGAGATGAAAGAGGGATCAAGATAAGCCTGGACTTCGCCATGTTAAAGTCAATCAGAGCCGTTGCTGGGTATCTATCATCCCTACGACACGCCTTTGGTAGTTCTTGAAAAAATATTCCTTCTTTGGTAGTAGTTGAAAAAATAGTCTTTATAAAAATTCACGTCTTTGGTAGTCCTTGAAAAATATTCCTTAAAAAATCCAGACACTGTATGAGTTCTTGAAAAGAAATATTTTTTAAAAATCCAATCCTATCTCGTTTCTACCATTAAAATGTATTCGTTTGGAAATCTGAGATTCCCCTTTAAGTATCATATTCCAAATATCCATGGAAAAAAATATTTTCTCCCAGCCCCAAAAAGTATGCAGCGAACATCTTAATTTCAACTTGTTTATAAGAAAAAGAAAAAATAATACACAACGTCATAACCATATTTGTATGTGCATTACATACAGACAAACAAAAAATAGATTTCATATTTCCATACCCCATTACCCATCTCCTCCTTTGGCAAAAGGTTTTCACAGCACAAAAACTTGTTTTTGAAATTTTCTTAACAATTCGCCTTTTAGCTGTTGTTGTTGTTTCCTTTTTCTCTCTCCTCCAAGCTTTGATTGTTCGTTCGTGTTTTCTCTTCCTTTAAATTGTATTCGCCGTGTGATGTTTTATATTTATTTACCATAAGACTCGTGCCATAACGTTAAGCAGTTAATGTGAAATTATGATGTCTGTCTATCTCGGTCGTTCCGTTTGTCTATCTGTCCGTCCGTCCGTCCGCCCCTCTGTCTGTCTGTGTATGTAAATTCTTGTGTCTTAATCCTTTTTCCATTATTATTTTCATAATTCTTATTTACATGTTCCTCAGTTTGTTCCGCATTTATGTTTTCGTTTTCCTCGTGTTGTGTATTTTTATTTTCTTTAGAGAATTAAATTTCACCTCGTCGACTTCTTCGAAGGAACTTAGCTCCCTCCCCCGCCCATACTCTCTGGTAAGCAACCACACGAACTGGTTGTGTTCTTATTACCGACACTGTCTTGTTGTTGAGCCTTTAAGTATGCTATACTTATTATTTTATTTTCATTCCTCGTGGAAAAAATAATTTTTCGAGGGTGGGGTAAAAATATTGAGGAGTTCTTTTTAGTTAGTCTATTAACCGTATGGGTTATACAATTATTCAATGTACAGATTCTGAAGTCTTCTGGCCAAGGAACATCAAGATTCGGAAAACATGCCAGGGTAAGAAAGTGAAACTGAAGCAAATATCGCCCAACTTCGGAAAGTTAGAATTCAGTGTTAGTTGTGTTGCGGTATCATACGGTAGGCCCCGTCCTGCTATACTACTCCGATCGTAGGTTTTCAGTCACGGTATATTCCTGAAATTCTATTTAATCTTAAAATTAATAAAAATGTCCATATGAGTTTGTGGTCAATTTACGATGCTATAGTTTTTAAAAACTATTTATTAATAATATTTAATATATTTTTTATTTTCAGATGAAAACAGATATTTTTGAATTTGGGTAAGTGGATACAAAATACTTTAGCAGAGAAATTTCAACCCAAATAAGTGAATAGTTATAAAATAAAATAATAATTATAAATAATGATTCAATAGCCACTTCTGGCGACGAACATTTAACCACACATTTTTTCTTAGTGGGCGCGATTAAAAAGAAGTCCTTGGGTGCCAAGCTTAGCCATGTTTTGGTCAGACAAAAAGATACTGAGCCGATCCGTCCTCACTTGTTCTTTTTTCGAATTCTCTGGATATTTTAGGAAAAAACCAGTAAGGAAAGTAATAAAGTCGGACGGGACCGACAATCAACAAATTCATCCTAACAGACGTCGGAAGGAAGGAACATTAACATGAAATTGGATGAACTAAAATATGTGATATTTATGTGAATCAAAATATATCAATCTATTTGCATGTCATTTGTTTCTTACAATGGGACAAATGTTGGGCCGTTGGGCTATGTCTGTACTTCTAGAAAACCCAACTACGTTATTCTATGCTCAATTTTGTGCGTTGTGCAAAATTTCATGTCAATTTGACAAACACCATTTGCACCGTTTACTTAAAATCGGACGAAAATATATATGGAATTTATATCCAAATATGAACCGATTTCAACAAAACTTGTCACAGGTTGGGTTATACTAATTTCAGTACGTTTTGTTCCTATCAACCATATATTGGTTCCTTGGTTCGTCAATTACTTAAAATCAATCGATCTATGCAATATTAGAACTTTGGTACATTATTTACATTAAATCTGATGGAAATATATATATCTTAATCTGAACCGATTTTCACGAAACTCAGCAAACATCATTCCAGGCTCAATCCTGTATGCTATACCAAATTTCGTCCAAATCGAAAGATTTATAGGAACTTTGGTGAATCTTTAACATAAAATCGGACGAAACTATATATGGAAGCTATATATTAATCTGGACCGATTTTTACGAAACTTGGCATAAAGCACTCTAGGCTCAATTAAGTACGTTATGCCAAATTTGGTGCAAATCGAAAGATATATAGGGACTTTAGTGCATCATTTACATAAAATCGGACGAAACTATATATGGGAGCTATATGTAAATCTGAACGGATTTTGACGAAACTTGGTAGACATCACTCTATGCTCAATTCAGTATTTCGTGCAAATCGAAAGATATATAGGGACTTTGGTGCACCATTTACATAAAATCGGACGAAACTATATATGGGAGCTATATCTAAATTTGGACCGATTTTCACGAAACTTGGCAGACATCACTCTAAGCTCAATTCAATACGTTATGTCAAATTTCGTGCAAATCGAAAGATATATAGGGACTTTGGTGCACCATTTACCTTAAATCGGACGAAAATATATATGGGAGCTATATCTAAATCTTGACCGATTTTCACGAAACTTGGCAGACATCACTCTAGTCTCAATTCAATACGTTATGCCAAGTTTCGTGCAAATCGAAAGATATATAGGGACTTTGGTGCACCATTTACATAAAATCGGACGAAACTATATATGGGAGCTATATCTAAATCTGGACCGATTTTCACGAAACTTGGCAGACATCACTCTAGGCTCAATTCAATACGTTATGTCAAATTTCGTGCAAATCGAAAGATATATAGGGACTTTGGTGCACCATTTACCTTAAATCGGACGAAAATATATATGGGAGCTATATCTAAATCTGAACCGATTTTTCCCAATTTCAATAAGGTTCGTCCTTGGGCCCAATAAGTGAACTGTGCCAAATTTCATCCAAATCGGATCATAAATGCGACCTGTACTTTGTTTACAAAAATACATGGACGGACGGACGGACGGACGGACGGACGGACAGACGGACATGCGTAAATCGACTCAGAAAGTGATTCTATGCATATTCTCAAAAGGAACTATGGGTCTATCTCGATTCCTTTTGCCTGTTACAAACATATGCACAAAGACATAATACCCTGTACCACAGTGTGGTGAAGGGTATAAATAGTATCGCACTCAGAATTGATAGTCCTAATTTGCTCATGCGGACCATTTTTGCCAAAAAACAGTGTGGAGAGTTTTTTGCAAGGATTATTATAGACGTGAATTTTTGTAATGAAACAATTTTAAAACCCAAATTCAGGCATGGATTTTTAGTAAAATTTTTTCTCATTAATAGATTCAAATTTTTTGAACGAAACAATTTGAATACCAAATTCAAGCTTAAATATAATATTGATTTCTTTTAAATATCAACATAGGCGTGGAATTTGATTTTTTTGGGGGATTTTTTTTTTATTTTTTAAGGACCAGAATAAGCGGGGGCAGTTTAAAGAATTTTTTCAGCATAGGAAAGAAAACTATATGAAACAACATCCTAAAGTCGTGGATTTTTTAAAAAATATTTTTTCAAGGACTATCAAGTGCGTGGATTTTATAAAGAATATTTTATCTAAGGCCATCAGATGCGTGAATTTGTTATAGAACATTTTTCAAGAACTCTCAGAGTCGTCGATTTGTTTAAAACTATTTTTTAAGGACTATTAGAGACGTGAATTTTTTCAAGAATATTTTATCATGGACTATCAGAGGCGGGGATTTGTTAAAGAATATTTTTCTCAAGGCCTATCAGAGGAGTGAATTTCTTAAAAAATAATTTTTTAAGGACTATCAGAAGCGTGATTTTTAACGGATATTTTCTAAGGACCACAAACGTCCTGGATTCTTCAAAGAATATTTTTTCAAGGACTACCAAAGCTCTGGATTTTTATACCCTTCACCACACTGTGGTACAGGGTATTATGACTTTGTGCATATGCTTGTAACAGGCAAAAGGATACGAGATAGATACATGGTTCTTTTGAGAATATGCATAGAATCACTTTCTGAGTCGATTTATGCATGTCCGTCTGTTTGTCTGTCCATGTTAAATTGTAAACAAACTACAGGTCGCATTTACGATCCGAATTGGATGAAATTTGGCATAGGTCATTTATTTGGCCCAAGGACGAACCCTATAGAAATCGGTTCATATTTCGATATAGCTCCCATATATACATATTTCCGTCCGATTTTATGTAAATGGACATATATCTTTCAATTTACACGAAATTTAGCACAGCGCGCTGACATAGGTCTAGAATAATGTGTGTTAAGTTTACTGAAAATCGGCCCAGATTTAGATATAGGTCCCATATATATTTTCGTCCGATTTAATGCAATTGGTGTACCAAAGTCCCTATATATATATTTCGATTTGCACGAAATTTGGCAAAGCGTACTGAATTTAGTCCAGACTGATATGTGCCAAGTTTCGAGAAAATCGGTCCAGATTTAGATGTAGCTCCCATTTATATTTTCTACGGATTTTATGTAAATGGTGTACTAAAGTCTCTATATATATTTTAATTTGCACGAAATTTGGTCTAGAATGATGTTTGTTAAGTTTCCTGAAAATCGGTTCAGGTTTAGATATAGCTCCCAACTATATTTTGGTCCGATTTAATGTAAATGGTCCACCGAAGTCCCTATATATCTTTCGATTTGCACGACATTTGACATAGCGTACTGAATTAAGTCTAGAATGACGTGTGCTAAGTTTCGTGAAAATCGGTTCAGATTTAGATATAGCTCCCATTTATATTTTCGACCGATTTTATGTAAATGGTGTACCAAAGTCTCTATATATCTTTTGATTTGCACGAAATTTGATCTAGAATATTAGATATAGCTCCCATATATATTTTCGTCCGATTTTATGTAAAATATGCACTAAATTCCCTATATATCTTTCGATTTGCACGAAATTTGGCATAACATACTGAATTGAGCCTATAATTATGTCTGCGAAGGTTCGTGAAAATTGGTCCAGATTTAGATATAGCTCCTATTTATACTTTCGTCCGATTTTATGTAAATGGTGCACCAAAGTCCCTATATATCTTCCGATTTGCACGAAATTTGGTATAGCCTACTGAATGAGATCTACAATGATGTGTGCTGAGTTTCGTGAAAATCGGTTCAGATCTGGATATATATATATATATATATACGTCCGATTTAATGTCAATAATGTACCAAAGTTCTAATATTGCATAGCGTACTGAATTTAGTCCAGAATTATGTGTGTCAAGTTTCGGGGAAATCGGTTGAGATTTAGATATAGCTCCCTCATATATTATCGATTGATTTTAAATAATTGACACACTAAGGACGTACTAAACGTACTGAAATTAGTATAACCGAACCTGTGACAAGTTTCATTGAAATCGGTTCACATTTGGATATAGGTTCCATATATATTTTCGTCGGATTTTAAGTAAATGGTGCATCAAACTCCTCGGGTATGTCAGATTGACACGAAATTTTGCACAACGTAAAAAACTGAGCATAGGGTCACGTAGTTGCGTTGTGCAGAAGTACACACATAGCCCTACGGATGTCCGATTTATATTTGTTTGAAGTCGATTTACATACTTTTGTCCCATTTTAACAAATGATTGACATGTTTACGGATTGATCTAAGTCGGTTCACATTTAGATAAATATCACATATTTTACTTTATCCTATTTCACATTAATGGTCCTGTGATGAAGGGTATTGTCCGTATGTGTACTGTATTCGTTACCCTGTCTAACTGAGGTGGATGTACTTTCGTATTCCTGATTCTTAGAGGAAGAAAAAAATATTTAGAAACATTTTTCAATATAGCCCTCATATAGACTTTCCGAAAATTTTTCAATATTTTGAAGCTTTTGGTCACATTTTCTCACCAAAGCGACTGTATTTTGGTATTACGGGTTTTATAGGGTGTAATAAGTCTATATAGTTAATGATCAATGTTGGTTCGTTTTTTGGCATAGCAATCGTATAAAGGTCACATGTGTATATTTTTTAGGTTGTAGCCTCATATTTTTGCCAAAACTGTTGCAATTATTATTTTTGGGTCAAAAAAAATATTTTCTGAAAAAATTGCTATAGGTTCATTATGTGACATAGCCCCCACAAAAAGGTCCAGCCCCATTAATTGGTATTTGTATCCGCTTTTTCGCTTTGAAGTGCCTGTGAAATGACAATACGTGTTACTAGTGAAACGTCTACCCAAAAAATGTTTAATACAATTCAGTGTGTTTTCAAAGTCTCGATACAAAAGTCCTACTTAATTTTCCGTTGATTGGGGTTCCGAGCCTATTTTTTGACAAGCATGTCTTAACATTTTCTCAGAGCAAAAACTACCGGATTGGATACAATTTACAATGTCATAGCCAAATAAAGGTCCTGGCTGAATTAAAGAATTTTTGACTGCATTCAAAATGGTGTATGGTATATAAAGTCCGGTGCAGCCAAACGCAATAATAAATAACTTCTTGAGGGTGTGTGCTTATTATACCCTACACAACTATGTTGTCAGGGTATTATAGCTTTGTGCAGCACCAAATGTTTGTAATGCCGCGAAATACAGACGCACCTTTAAGTATACCGATCGTCATATCGCGACTAGCTGAGTCGATCTAGACATGTGTGTCCGTCCATTATAATTTGTAAACACAATACAGGCCACAGTTATGGACCAATCTTCACGAAATTTTGCATGTAAAATGGGTTCTGGCCAATGAAGACCCCTATTGTTTTTGGAAAAGATCTTTTAATATTTAGGATATGACGGTTTTTCTGGTCGCTCCAGAGATCGCAATTATGACACAAAGGGAATCGGAGGAGAAGGGGATCGGTCCAAAGAATAAGCATGCCTGTTTTGATAAAGATATGTCAATATTTAGCGGGTCAAATGGACCCTGACTTTTGTGTGAAAAATGGCAAAAGTTGTATTCTGTGGCGGGACCTAGACCCGAGAAGTTGATAGTTCAAGAGGAGTGGTTGACCTTTAAATTGATACCAATTATATGGTCGTATGTTCTCAGATGTGGGAGTTACACTTAAATATTTACAGGTGCTTACGTATTTAGACATTATTTAGTATCCCAATACCAAACTAGAGGGCGGATATATAGCGCTGATAATTTTGAAATTTTCCATGAGATTCCAATTATGGTCAAGGACAACGCCTATACTTTTCGGTGATGATCAGATAATAATTTTGGGATGAAGTGGACCGAAAACTTAACTTTGTTTTGAGTCGATCTATAGGCCACATTCGAAGGCCAAACATCACAACATAACCTACGGTAAAGAGAATCTGGACAAGTACAGCCCTCGTCTACTGAATATTAGCAATATTTGTTGACCTTAGTCGGGTGTCAAGAGGGTGCAAATAACGCAAAGTTAGATTTTCGTGGAAGTTGTGTAGGGTATCATATGGTCGGCCCCGTCCTACTATACTACTCGTTTCACTGGTTTTTAACTCTGTTCAGTGATTTTTTTTAACCTCATTCCATTCCAAAACTCATTACAATCTCGCACCAAAAAAAGTAAAGAGTTTTAATTTCTGATGTTCTTCGCGGTGCTTCGAACATTTCTTTCTCATTTTCAGTCCTGGTTATTGCTGTTGTTCTTGTTGCAGTTGTATTTTGTTGTTTATTGTTATTATGATGTTTTGCACAAATTTTCGAAGAAAACAATTTTCACAAATTTCTTGTTAAAATAAAAAATCGCAGCGGAAAATCATTATTCTGTTTGGGCTAAAGGATGGTTCTTCCACCAACGGTGACTGCGAAAAATTGGGGGGAGGGACAAAACAAAATGTTGTGATTTTCTTATAACTGAATTATTCTTTGATTACCATACGAACATCGTGTGACTATGTGTGTGTTGCTGCGTATACAGAGCTCGGTTGTTTATGCTTAAATAATTACACTGTGATTTTTCCCCGAGATGAAATGGTGGTGATGATTATGAGGTTGTCGGGAAAAGGGTTGTTCCTTGAGCTACGTCGATGTGTTTTTTACGAGAAACAAAACCTTGAGGTGATAGAGGTAGGTAGGACATTTTGAGAGGGGAATGGGGTATGTCCTCATTTCATTAACATCTCCATAATCATCCAGAGCAAACCAAAAATAGAAGAAGAAAACACAAAAAAATAAATTATCAGAATTTTTTAATTAAAATGTATTTATGAAGTACTTAGAATAGAGTAAAGATAGTCAAAGAAATAACCCACCAACAAAATTTACCAATTTTTGTGTCTTAATTCCAAAGAAAATAAAAAACCAACAACACCACATTCAGTTCGGTACACTTTTGTAACAAATTTTCAAATGAAAAAAAAATTAAAATTAAAAACATCCTTTCCTCAAAAACGAGTTATGGTGTTGCCAAGATCAAAGGATTTTTCCACTGGCCACGTGTTGTTGTTTGCCAGCCAGGCTGCCTGAATGGACGGCAGGTTGGTTGGTTGTTTTGGTGGGTTCGATGTTTCCAAGTTGTTAAGTGTTTTATTGTCACCCATGTGGTGCTACAAAGCAAAGGGGCGTGAAACAATTGGTTTTGACACCTTTTGAAAGGTCATCGCTTTTGTTGTGGGGCCACCACCACCAACCACCCTCCTAGCACTTTCTCTGTTAAATGCGGGGTGTTTGTGTGTGAATCTCCTGTATTTGTCCCCATTTTTTCGGTTGTTTGGTCAAATTGGTTGTTTTTGTTATTTTTGGATTTGACCTGTGGTCGTTCGGTTTACTTTTTCTTGTGTGTATGAGTGTGTGTTCTGTAACACTTTACTTTGAAAATTTATTTTTGAAAAAAAAAACAATGGGAATTTTTACATGCAGGGTTACATTTCAAAGGCTTTGTGGTTATACAACAACAACAGGAACAAACTGAAAACAAAAATCTCTTAAAAACTTCATGACAAATTAAAGAGCTTTCAAATTTATTTGTGGCCTAATTTGTTGTCCTGTATATACAATGTGGGTTAAGAAAGACCTCGAAGAGACCGGGTATTTTTAAAGAATATTTTTTCACGGACTAAACCAGGCGTGGATTTATCAAAGAATATATTTTCAGGGACTAAAACAAGGCGTGGTTTTATCTCAATATATAAAAAAAGCTTAGTGTTAAGTGAGTGAGTCACTGACAGATCATATCCCAGACGAAACGGCTGAAGCTAGATGCTTAAAATGTTGAGTTCAGATTTTTGGAAATTCG
>NW_026877369.1:0-21679 GCF_032173495.1 Musca vetustissima | reverse complement strand
ATCTCAATCTGAACCGATTTTCACGAAACTTCACGTATGCCATTCTGGGCCTACTTCAGTACTCTATGCCAAATTTCGTGCAAATTGAAAGATATATAGGGACTTTGGTACACCATTTACATAAAATCGGACGAAACTATATATGGGAGCTATATCTAAATCTGAACCGTATTTCACAAAACTCAGCACACATCATTCTAGACTTAATTGAGTACGCTATGCCAAATTTCGTGGAAATCCAAAGGGATATTGGCGCACCATTTACCTTAAATCAGACGAAAATATATATGGGAGCTATATCTAAATCTGAACCGATTTTCACGAAACTTAACACACATCATTCTAGACCCAATTCCTTACTCTGTGCCAAATTTCGTGCAAATCGAGAGATATGTAGGGACTTTGGTACACCATTTACCCTATATCGGACGAAAATATATATGGGAGCTATATCTAAATCTGAACCGATTTTCATGAGACTTGGCAGACATCATTCTAGACTTAATTGAATACGCTATACCAAATTTCGTGCAAATCGAAAGAAATATAGGGACTTTGGTACATCATATACATTAAATCGGACGAATATATATATGGGAGCTATATCCAAATCTGAACCGATTTCCTCGAAACTCAGCACACATCATCCTAAACCTAATTTAGTTCGTTATGCAAAATTTCGTGCAAATCGAAAGATATATAGGGACTTTGGTGCACCATTTACATAAAATCGGATGAAAATATATATGGGAGCCATATCTAAATCCAAACCGATTTTCAAGAAACTTCATGTACGTCCTTTTAGGTTTAATTCAGTACGCTTTGCCAAATTTCGTGGAAATCGAAAGATATATAGGACTTTGGTACATAATTTACCCTATATCGGACGAAATAATATATGGGAGCTATATCTAAATCTGAACCGATTTTTTCCAATTTTTTCCATGGGTCAAATAAGTGACGTATGCCAAATTTTGTCCTATTCGGAAATTGGTTTACAATTTAACATGGACAGACAGACAGACGGACGGACATGCATAAATCGACTTGGAAAGTGATTCTATGCATTTTCTCAAAAGGAACCATGTGCCTATCTCGTTTCCCTTTGCCCGTTACAAACATATGCACAAAGACATAATACCCTGTACCACAGTGTGATGAAGGGTATAAAAATACTGTTTTCCCCATTATTTTAATTTAATCTTTTTATGCCTTTTTAATTCCATTTCCCCTCTTTGTTTTCCAAATCACATATTTCCTGCCATGGAATTTTCTCCTCAAGTTTCCCAACATTTAAATCACCATTTTCGGTGTTATCGTTAAAGCACAGCCAAAAATTCCTTGCCTTGGCCAAAATGTCAACGTTAAACAATTGTCAGCCTACTTAAGAAAATCGTATCATTTACACCCACACCTCCATTCGGTGTGAATGTAGTAGTAGTTTCATTTTCTTGCGAATATTGTTGGCAATAATTAGCCAAAAATAATTATCACCTGCTGGGAAAGTCAGCTAAAAAAAATAGGGGGGGGGGGGGGGGGGGGGGGTTGTTACCCATTTTTTGCAGGAGGTTGGTGGAGATGGCATTATTTATTAAGAATATTTAATTGCGGGAGGGGACGAAAATTTCGTAAGAATATTTAATTGTGTAGCTATTATAAAGTTGGGGAATTAAGGGAGGTCCATATTCTGTCCCTTAAAAATCAACACATAAAGCTATGATTAAAAATTTCCACATCTATGGCTACGATGGTTCTTGAAAAATATTCTTAAAAAAATCCACGCCTATGACAACGATGGTTCTTGAAAAAATATTTAAAAAAAATCCAACGATGGTTCTTGAAAAAATATTCTTAAAAATCCACGCCTGTGACAACGATGGTCCTTGAAAAAATATTCTTAAAAAAATCCACACCTGTGACAACGATGGTCCTTGAAAAAATATTCTTAAAAAAATCCACGCATGTAGCTAGAGGTCGAGGGACTCTTGATGAATATTTTTTAACAAATCGACGCCTATGATGACCCTTGAAAAAAATCGTTAAAAAATCCACACCTGTGACTATGATTTGCAATAAGTTCTCTTTATTTTATTTTTTTTAATTTGTTTTTATAAAATTTTCCCAATTCAAATCATTTCGAAATTCCATTTCAAATCCATAGCCTTCGTCCATTTAACCAGCCAAGGAGATAATGAGATAAGCTTGAAATTTTTACTGACTTAACCAAAGATAAACTAGCGATATTTATTTGGAATTGGGGCCCATAATATGTCACGGATTTTGAACATAAAAATAGCAATAAATGAAAATAAATTAATTTTTATTTTACATCTTCACTATTTATTTTAAATTTTCAGGCAGTCACGACTAACGTGACTATTAGCCTGAAGAAGTCTTTATAACATATTTAAAATGTGTAATTATTTTTTCTTATAAGAAATTGGTTAATTTTTCAAAACCAATTTCATACATTATGAATACTACAATCGAAGAGTCTTTGAGAAACATGGCACAAATATTTACAAAATTTCTTTAATTTTTTCTATAAAAAACACGACTAATATAATCTATTGATATATGAAAGCTTTTCAATAGCCAGGTATGGGCTGTAAGCTTTATACATAAACAAATTGATTATTAGTTCAAGCACAAACCTCTCCAATTTTCTTAAACATATTTTTAATACACCAAAGCTCTTTACCATTGGTACAAGAATATGTGTGCCATATCACAACAAGCGGTAGAATTTCTTCAAACCCCTACTAGTCCAATGAAATTCGAAAAAATAAATTTTTAAGGAATTGTAATTGTTAATATTTAAATTAACTACAATTCAATTGAATTTTATTTTATTTTGAAATCAATATACAAAGAAAAAATCAAATACACAACAGCGCCACCTTTTGCTTAGCTTTTCTTTTACTCCTAGCTATAGACCCAAACACTTGCTTTTCAAAGTTCAAAAAGCTCTGTAGACTGAAAAAGGCTACGGTATGGTATGTAAACAAAGGTATGGACATAAATCTTTTTCTAAATGAATGGTAACAGAAAAGCTATTTAGGAAAAGTTTTCTGTTAATAAAAGTTTATAGAAACAGTTATTAGAAATTAATTTTTTTTTCAAAGCCTATAGAAGCTACGATTTTTTTAAAGAATATTTTTTCAAGGACCTATACAAGGCGTGGATTTTTTAAAGAATATTTTTTCAAAGGCATATCCAAGGCGTGGATTTTTTAAAGAATATTTTTTCAAGGACCTATACAAGGCGTGGATGTTTTAAAGAATATTTTTTCAAGGACCCATTCAAGGCGTGGATTTTTTAAAGAATATTTTTTCAAGGACCAACATAAGGAGTGGATTTTTTAAGGAATATTTTTTCAAGGACCTATGCAAGGCGTGGATTTTTTTAAGAATATTTTTTCAAGAACCTTTACAAGGCGTGGATTTTTTAAAGAATATTTTTTCAAGAACCTTTACAAGGCGTGGATTTTTTAAATAATATTTTTCCAAGCACCAACATAAGTCGTGGATTTTTTAAATAATATTTTTCCAAGCACCAACATAAGGCGTGGATTTTTTAAAGAATATTTTTTCAAGCACCAACATAATGCGTGGATTTTTTAAAGAATATTTTTTCAAGGACCTATACAAGGCGTGGATTTTTTAAATAATATTTTTCCAAGCACCAACATAAGTCGTGGATTTTTTAAATAATATTTTTCCAAGCACCAACATAAGGCGTGGATTTTTTAAAGAATATTTTTTCAAGGACCTATACAAGGCGTGGACTTCTTAAAGAATATTTTTTAAGCACCTATACAAGGCGTGGATTTTTTAAAGAATATTTTTTTAAAGGACCTATGCAAGACGTGGATTTTTTAAAGAATATTTTTTCAAGGACCTATGCAAGGCGTGAATTTTTAAAGAATATTTTTTCAAGGACCCAAATCCCTGCCTTGTGATTTATTAAAGAATATTTTTTCAAGGACCTATGCAAGGCGTGAATTTTTAAAGAATATTTTTTCAAGGACCTATGCAAGGCGTGAATTTTTAAAGAATATTTTTTCAAGGACCTATGCAAGGCGTGGACTTTTGAAAGTATATTTTTTCAAGGACCTATACAAGGCGCGGAGTTTTTAAAGAATAATTTTTCAAGGACCTATGCAAGGCGTGGAGTTTTTTAAGAATATTTTTTTCAAGGACCAATACAAGGGGGGATTTTTTTAAAGAATATTTTTTCAAGGACCAATACAATGCGTGGTTTTTTTGAAGAATATTTTTTCAAGGTACAGGTCGCATTTATGATTCGATTTGGATGAAATTTGGCACAGCTCATTTATTTGACCCAAGGACAAACCCTATTGAAATTGGAAAAAATCGGTTCAGATTTAGATATAGCTCCCATATATGTTTTCGTCCGATTTTAGCTAAATAGTGCACCAAAGTCCCTATATATTATTCGAATTGCACGAAATTTGGCATAGCATACTGAATTGAGTCTAGAATTATGAGTGGCAAGTTTTGGGAAAATCGGTTCAAATTTCGATATAGCTCTCATATATATTTTCGTCCGGTAAGTAGTGCACCAAATTCCCCTTATATCCTTAAATTTGCACAAAATTTAGCATAGCTTACTGAATTGAGTCTATAATTATGAGTGGTAAGTTTCGGGAATATCGGTTTAGATTTCGATATAGCTCCCATATTTATGTTCGTCCGAGTTTTTGTAAATGGTGCACCAACTTTCGATTTGCGCCAAATTAGCACATATATATGGATATAAAGCGTTGTGTGAATCCTTTATAGTCTGAACTTGGTAGTCGTTAATATTTAGCCTAACAATCGATTTAGTACACCTATCGGCTATATAGATCCATCCTTTGGTGCAACCTCCCCTCAATGTATCACACTTTGAAACATTTATAATTTAATAAAATAAAATGATCCAATTCAACGCTAGACAGTGATTCCATAGACCTTTTCAAACCACAATAACACACAAAAGTCCGGATAAGTGTATCCGACATATGCCAGGAGCTGAAGACCTACATCTGTCTTTTACTTTTCTAATTGTTTTACGCACAAACACAAATTTATTTAATTTTTAAATGATTTTATTAAAATTGTTATATGACAAAATGTTGTTGTTGTTTCGGGTCACTTTCCATAATTCCAATCCATTCACAGCGGCTGACAAACTAACCAGCCAAACTGGCAAGAACGGCGGGATCAATTGGTGAACGTTTTACCAATTTGATTGGTTCAGGAGATGCTATTGCCGAAACGGCAAAGAAGGCAACGAGGACGATGGAAGCCAAAAGACGGAATTGCATGATGACAATTAGCTGAATTTGAAAATTTTATATCTGATTTTCAATAAGCCGAAATTCTGATATTTATATGAAAATTAATTGCTGAATTGCTGGCATAATTTTTGTTTGGAAAAATATTCAATAAATTATTGTTTTGAAAAAGAAACAAACAATTGATTGTTTGAATATTGCACATCTGTTGCAATTGTCTGGTATTTTCACCATCCATTGGCACGTGTATGTTTTGTTTGATTTTATTTTTTAGATAAGAAATATTTTACTGGAAAAAATACATAGCTTTGGATCTAAACAATTTGGAAAGAAAATATAATATAAAGAACCATTTGTGTGTTTTGAAAATATATTTTAGATATTTTTGGTAATATTTTTTCTGATACCAACTATGTTGTCAGGGTATTATAGCTTTGTGCAGCCCCAAGAGTTTGTAACGCCGCGAAATATTGGTCCTAGACTCACATTTAAGTATACCGATTGTCACATCTCGACTAGCTGAGTTGATCTAGACATGTGTGTCCGTCCGTCCGTCTGTCCATTATAATTTGTAAACACGATACAGGCCCTAGTTATGGACCAATCTTCACGAAATTTTGCATGTATAATGAGTTCTGCCCAGTGAAGACCCCTATTGTTTTTGGTAAAGATCGGTTAATATTTAGGGGATGAAATGTACCAATTACTTAATTTTTGTCCGTTTTTTCTGGTTGCTACAGAGGCCGCAATTATGACTCGAACATCACGAAATTTTACATGTATAAGGGTATCTGGCCAAAGAATAAGTATGCCTGTTTTGATAAGGATTGGCCAATATTTAGCGGGTCAAATGGATCCTAACTTTTGTATGAATAATTACAAAATTTGTATTCTATAGCGTATATATTTACCCCTGAAGGACATAGACCCGAGAAGTTGATAGTATATCCAAGAGGAGTGGTTGACCTTTAAATTAATATCAATTATATTGTCGTATGTGCCCGGATGTGGGAGTTGCACTTAAGTATTTACAGGTGCTTACGTATTCAGATATTATTTAGTAACCCATTACCACACTAGAGGTCGGAAATATAGCGCTGATCGCTGGAAAATTTTCCATGAGGATGCAGGTATGGTCAAGGACAACGCCTATAATTTTCGGTGATGATCAGATAATAACATTGGGATGAAGTGTATTTTTCGAGTCGATCTATAGGCCAAAATTTGAAGCTAAAAATCAAAACACAAGGGAAGGGAAACTGGACAAGTAATTAGAAGGGTTGTACTGAACATTAGTAATATTTGTTGACCCCTAGTAGGTCAAGATGGTTCAAATGTCGCTAAATATTGCCCACGATTAGAATATAGAACCACAGAAAGTTCGATATCCGTGGAAGTTGTGTAGGTATCATATGGTCGGCCCAGTCCGACTATACTGCTCTGCTCACTGGGGTTTAAATTAGATTCATAAGGACTTTGTGAGATATGAGCGTGGATTTTTTTTAATATTTTTCGAAGGACATTTGATGGGTATTTTTTTTAATATATTTTGACCGAGCTTTTACCAAGGACATTTATTGTACATATTTTATTGATTTTGAAAAAAATAAGTCATTTGACTTGTTTTGTTTTTAAAGTTTTATTTGAAGGTCATTCGGATATTTGAAGGCTTTAAATCAATTTTGCGGATTTGGATTTTTGTGAAGAACTTATGGATGTTTTTTTTTACAAAATAGAGGTTGCCAGCTTTTTTTTTTCATAGAAATAAAAATCTTCGGCATCTCCTCCTTCCCCATGATATATGCTAGTATCGAATACCGCAACACGAAGCATATCTGACACAAATTTCAAGTGTTTTGTAAATGAGATAGATTTCTAATACAACTCTAAGTAGATTCCCTTGATACTTTGTGACATTTTCTTAAGGGGGAGGTGGCGGAGCAACGAAAGAAATTTGAAGTTACTCAAATTTCAACAGGAAAAAAGACAAACCAAAACGGATAAGAAGAAAAGCCAACAAGGACACACAATACGAAATTCAATGTTCAATTTAATTTCTATGAAAAAAAAAACAAAGCGATTGAAGGAATGCCAGACACTGTGAAATAGAATGTTGGAATATGGTGCGACATTTTAATGTGTTTGTTGTTTTTGTTTTTTCTATAACCAGATTTTTTGTCTTGAATATTTGACTGACAAAATTTTAGGTATTGTAAGAATGTAAAATTTGTATTTGATAGTCATGTTTTTTGATAGTACCCTAGACATGTTTTTCTTTTATTTTTGGTCGATAAAATTATGGCGGGGGTAATGTAATGCTTTATTACGAAATTGATTTACAGCGGATTATTTGATTATTTTATAAAGGACAGACATTGAAGATAAAAAATTATTTTTTTTTTATGATCCGAATTGGATGAAATTTGGCACAGCTCATCCATTTGGCCCAAGGACGAACTCTATTGAAATTGAATTAATTGTAGAATGTTATGTGTTAAGTTTCGTGAAAATCGGTTCAGATTTAGATATAGCTCACATATATATATATATATATATTTTTTTTTCGTCTGATTTTATGGAAATTGTGTACCAAAGTCCCTATATATCTTTCAGTTTGCACGAAATTTGGCACAGCGTACTGAATTCAGTCTAGAATGATGTGGGTAAGGTTTCGTGAAAATTGGTTCTGATTTAGATATACATATACTTTCATCGATTTTATAGAAGTGGTGTACCAAAGTCCCTGTATATGCATCGATTTGCACGAATTTTGGTATAGCGTACTAAACTAAGTCAAGAATGATGTGTGTTAGGTTTTGTGAAAATCGGTTCAGATTTAGATATACCTCCCATATATATTTCCGTCCGATTTAATGTAAATGTTGCAAAGTCCCTGTATATCTTTCGATTTGCACGAAATTTGGCATAGCTTATTAGATTAAGTCTAGAATGATGTGTGTTAAGTTTCGTGAAAATCGGTTCTGATTTAGATATAGCTCCCACATATACTTTCATCCGATTTTATGGAAATGGTGTACCAAGGTCCCTGCATATCTTTCGATTTGCACGAAATTTGTCATAGCGTACTGAATTAAGTCTAAAATGATGAGTGTTAAGTTTCGTGAAAATCGGTTGGGATTTAGATATAGCTCCCATATGTATTTTCGTCCGATTTTATGGAAATTGTGTACCAAAGTCCTTATATATCTTTCAATTTACACGAAATTTGGCATGGCTTATAAAATTAAGTCTAGAATGATGTTTCATGAAAATCGATTGAGATTTAGATATAGCTCCCATATATATTTTCTTACGATTTTATGGAAATGGTGTACCAAAGTCGCTGCAAATTTTTCGATTTGCAAGAAATTTGGTATAGCGTACTGAATTCAGTCTAGAATGATGTGGGTCAAGTTTCGTGAAAATCGGCATAGATTTTGATATAGCTCCCATATATATTTTCGTCCGATTTATCCTAAATGGTGTACCAAAGTCCCTGTATATCTTTCGATTTGGGCGAAATTTGGTATAGCGTAATGAATTCTGTCTAGAATGACGTGTGTTATGTTTCGTGAAAATCGGTTCAGATTTAGGTATAGCTCTCATATATATTTTCATCCGATTTTATGGAAATTGTGTACCAAAGTCTCTATATATCTTTCAATTTGCACGAAATTTGACATAGCATACTGAATTATGTCTACAATGATGTTGGCCAAGTTTCCAGAAAATCAGATTTAGATATAGTTCACATATATATTTTAGTCCGATTTAAGGTAAATGGTGAACCGAAGTCCCTCAATTAAGAACGATGTGGTCAAGTTTCGTGAAAATCGGTCCAGATTTAGAGGACAATCAAAATACCTATAATCGATCGGATTTTTGTGTATGAGGGCTTATTGCTGATACGAAAAACTTCACTCCGTCCGAAATTAACATAGTTTTTTTATATTATATATCCTTATATCCAAAACCATGCAATTTTCATCCAGTAATATATTGTTTATCTTTAAAAAAATAATATCCATATACAGACATACACGTGCCAATGTGTTGGAAAGACCACATCATTGCAACAGGTGTGCCATATTCAAACAATCAATTGTTTATTGTTGTTGGAACAATAATGTATAATGTATTGAAATAATAATGTATTAAATATTTTTTTTCCAAATAAACATTAATTTTAATAATTGAAATCTGGCCATCAATTTTCGTATAAATATCGGAATTTTGGCTCATTGAAAATAAGATATCAAATTTTTAAATTCAACAAATTATCATCATGCAATTCCGTTTATTGGCTTCCATCGTCCTTGTTGCCCTTTTTGCCGTTTCGGCAATGGCATCTCCTGAACCAATCAAATTGGTAAAACGTTCACCAATTGATCCCGCCGTCCTTGCCAGTTTGGCTGGTTAGTTTGTCAGCCGCTGTGAATGGATTGAAATTATGGAAAGTGACCCGAAACAACAACAAAAACAACAACATTTTGCCATATAACGATTTTAATAAAAGCATTTGAAAATTAAATAATTTCTTTGTTTTGTGCCTAAAACGATTATAAAACCAGTGAGCGGAGCAGTATAGTCGGACGTGGCCGACCATACGATACCCTACACAACTTCCACGGAACTCTAACTTTCTGCGGATGTTTATTTTGAGCCTGGGCAATATTTCGTGATATTTGCACCCTCTTGTCCGATTAGAGGTCAACAGCACCTCTACCTTACACTGAATATTAATAATATCCATTACATCCCTTCTAATTACTTGTCCAGATTCCCTTCACCGTGGGTTGTGTTGTGATGTTCGGCTTATAATTGTGGCCTATAGATCGACTAAAAAAAAGAAAAAAAAACACAAAAAATTAAGTCTTCGGTCCACTACATCCCAAAATTATTATCTGATCATCGCCGAAAATACTAGGCGTTGTCCTTGAACACAACTGGAAAATTTCAGAGCGACCAGCGCCATATTTCCGCCCTCTAGTGTGGTAATGGGTTACTAAATAATATCTCAGTACGTAAGCACCTGTAAATATTTAAGTGTAACTCCCACATCTGAGTACGTACGACCCTATAATTGGTATTAATTTAAAGGTCAACCACTATTCTTGGATATACAATCAACTTCTCGGGTCTATGTCCTTCAGGGGCAAATATATAGGCAAAAGAATACAAAATTTCTAATTTTTCACACAAAAGTCGGGGTCCATTTGACCCGCTAAATATTGACCGATCCTTATCAAAACAGGCATGCATATTCTCTGGTCCGATCCCCTTCTCCATGTAAAATTTCGCGATGTTCGCGCCATAATTGCGGCCTCTGGAGCGACCAGAAAAACCGACAAGAATTTAGTATTTGGTCCATTTCATCCCCTAAATATTAACTGATCTTTACCAAAAACAATAGGGGTCTTCATTGGCCAGAACCCATCCTACATGCAAAATTTCGTGAAGATTGGTCCATAACTGTGGCCTGTATCGTGTTTACAAATTATAATGGACAGACGGACGGACGGACGGACACACATGTCTAGATCGACTCAGCTAGTCGAGATATGACGATCGGTATACTTAAAGGTGGGTCTAGGACCAATATTTCGCGGCGTTACAAACTTTTGGGGCTGCACAAAGCTATAATACCCTGACAACATAGTTGTGTAGGGTATAAAAATGTTAGACGAAGTTACCGACAGATGTAGGACCTCAGCTTGTGACATATGTCAGACACATATATTCTGACTTCTGTGTGTTATTTTGGTTTAAGGAGGTCTATAGAATCACGGTCTAGCGATGAATTGGAACATTTTTAATATTGAATTATAAATTTTTTAAATTGTGATAGCACTGATGCACTGGTGCACTGATGGATTTCTATAACCGACAATTGTATTAACTCGATGCTTATTATAAATATTAAGGTCTACCAAGTTCAGACTATAAAGGATTCACTATCCGCTTTATATCTTTTTTAATAAACCCCATTTTAAGATTAAGTATATATTAAAATAAATTGTTCGTCAAAAAATACGTTATAGACCCCATACATATATATAATTCAATTAAAAATTCGGTCTCGACATAGTCATGCCTCTTGTCGATATAGTCTGTATCTTGAAACCACGAGAGCGTTCTCACAAATGAGCATACCACAATATAGGAATGACAGGAGATAGCGCCACCTAGAGTAAAAATCCACGGCAAAAATGCAATTGAGTGTTGCTTCTTAATAATAATAGATGACACCCCATTACGTAGGACAGGCTCAGAAAACCATTTAGCTACCTGAAGAAATGAATCCGAAGCCCTCTGACACATGAGGATACCACAGCATAAGAATGACAGAAGATAGCAACACCTAGGGGGCAATTGGCTACACTAAATTAGCAAAGGTCACAACCACTGCACAAAATGCAAGTAGGTGAAATGATTCCGATGCCCTCTGACTCATGACAACATCACAAACTAGGAATGACAGAATATAGCGCCACACGAAGCGAAGACACCAACCACTGCAAAAATTCAAGTAGGTGTTGCTTCTTAGCAACGATAGATGGCACCCCACCACCTAGGCCGCACAAAAACATTTATCTACTAAGCAAGAATAAAATAAGACAGAAGGACTAATCGGAAAAAATGGCAATGCCATGTGGATCTTCTATGCCCGCAGAAGAGTAGTAACTAGAGAAAAGAAAGCAGACAGGTCACGGGCTCATAATATATATTATTTACTTGTTAATCTGAAAACATAGATTGATATTGGATTTCCTGAAATTTAAATTGAATTCAAAACAAAAAATTTTTTCGATTTATTGTACATGAGACTTACATCCCCCCTCATGATGAAATGCAACCGGAGCCCTAGGCACATGACAGGAGATAGCGCCACCCAGAGAAAAATTGGCAACATTGAATTGGAAAAGACCAAAACCACTGAACAAAATGGAAGTAGGTGTTGCATCTTCGCAGCGATAGATGGCATCCCATTAGGATGTAGGACAGCCTGCAAAAAATCTATTTATCTGCTTCGGAAAAAATGGCAATGCTATGAGCATATTCTATGGCTTCAGAAGAGTACTAAAAAAAGAAAATAACTCAGCATAGATCATGGGCAGAGAATATATGTAAATCTATTGGCCACACCAATTGAGACATTTTATTTGTTAATCTGAAAACTTGGATTGATATTGGATTTCCTGAAAATTAAATTTAAAACCAAAAACCTTTTCGATTTTTGTACATCAGGCTTACATCCACCTCATGAGGAAACGCATCCGAAACCCTCTGCCACATCAGGATACCACAAACTAGGAATGACAGGAGATAGCACCACCTGAAGGAAATTGGCAACAATAAATTATCAAAGATCGCAACCACTGCAAAAAATGCAAGCAGGTGTTATTTCTTGGCAACGATAGATGGCATCCCATCACTTAGGACAGGCTGCAGAAAGCCTATTTATATATTTCGGGGAAAAATGGCAATGCTATGGACTGAAAATATAGGTATATCTAACGTCAACGCCGATTTTCGATTTTCTGATGCCATCATAATGTAAAGCACCCCCTATGTAAACTATTTAAACTTGAGGCATGTACAGTTTTTTTAGTGTGTAAAATATTCGACCTGTCTGATTGTTATAACTTTTTATTTGTCATGTCTTACATATATCTTCACTTCTTAGCTTCGATAATTTCTTGTCCCTAAGGAAATGTTAATTTCAACAAAACTTGTCAAATATTTACTTATATTATTATTTGATGATGAAGAAGTCTAAAAAAATCCAGTTAATTTATTCCCAAATAAAAAAGAATCAATGACACCTCCTGTGCCATAATAAATTTTGAAGATATCAAATATCGAAAAAAACCACGAAAAGAAAACCAAAAATACCTGTGAACAATTTCAAGTGTTTGTAAATGGAATAGACTTCATTCTTCTTTTCTGGCGATACATTTCCAAGTGGATTTTCATTGATACTCAATGGCATTAGGAAGTTTGCTCCGGCAATAAGTCAACAAAGAATTGTCATTGACTCAAATTTCAATGTTGATATTCTAATTTTCCATTTTTTGTAGATGTTAGGAGGAAAAGAAAGGCAAATAGAAAGAAAAAAGGCAAACAGAATATCGGTGTTTTATTTCCATGAAAAAAAGTGGAAAAAATGATTTAAAGAATGTCAGATAAAAATGGCTTTGTAGAACGCGCTGTGACAGTTTAAATGTGTTTATGGCGGTACAATACAACCAAGAGAAATATATGAGGGAATATTAACTTCAATATTCGATTTGTAAGACCTCTCAGTCTCGCAATATTAAAGAGAGAAAGGATTTTTTATAGGCAATGGGTCCTAATAAAATTCAGAAAGATTTGTTGAATTCACGACAGAGCTATAAATGTTTGCATATACATTTGTATTACTCCGAGGATATTTGGTCTACGTGCATAAAAGGTTAACGTTCGGCAGGAATATTTTCAATTAAGATTGTATCATACTGCCGTTTTTATCCTGAATAAAGAAAATATCCTCAAAACGTTTTTGTAATTCCTAAATTTGTATATGCAAGTCTGAAGCGTTTTCAATTAAATCGGTTCGTGACTAACACAATTACCGACTGCACGAAAATTTCTCGAGTTTTTTTTCGAAAAATTTAGATACAGATAGTTCTAATTGAAATATTATTTGTTTCGTTGGAGAACTTCTTTTTATTGGCCAAAAATTTCAATTAGTTTCTATATATTGTCTTTTAATACTTTGTTTCCATTATAAAGAGAACAACTAGTTACAAATAAAACCATATAAATATCAGCGAACCTGCTCCTAGGAGTTAAATAGCAACTTGTGCCACCATGCAGTATCGTTTCATAATTGCTTTCGTTACCACCGTCTTATTTGTCGTTTCAGCAATGGGATCTCCACAAGATTATCAATATGACGACGGACAATCTCTCAATCCTAAAACCCTTCAAACATTGGCTGGTCGATGAATCAACACAATGTAATAATGAAAAATTATATATGTATATATGAATAATTCAAAATAAATTGTATATTTAACCCGCATCAAATATCAATTAAAGTTACTTCAGTTTATTTTTGGGAATTAAAGCTTTTGGTGAGTATAATAGGAATCCAAAATAACTGTGTTTTTCCAAAAAGCCTGCCTGATTTTTATTTATATATTTTTTTTAAGTCAGCAGTATATTTTAATAGTTTTTTTATTACATTTGACAAATCGTCCTCCATAATCACCCTATGTTTGATTTGCAACCTTAACAACTGGGAGAAATTGTGGCTAGACTGTGTTTTAGCAAAGACATCAATAGTCAGAATCTATAGTCAATACTGTGTTTAGCAAAGATCATAACCAACCACATAATCACATATATATTGGTGTCGTTGTTGCAGTCTTAGAAGATCACAATAAAAAAATTAACAATATTTCAATAGATAAACACCTATTGGTAGGCCTTGAAAATAAGTTATATAAAAATTCCAGGCCTTGAAAAAAATACTTAAAAAATAGATGCCTATTCGTAGACCCTAAAAATATATTTGAAGTATCCACGCCTGTATGGCTTGAAAAAAATATTTAAAGTACCCATGCTTATATGGCCTTGAAACAAATATTTAAAAAATCCACCTCATTGGTAGGTCTAGAAAATAAAATAATTAAAAGATCTTCGCTTACCAATAGGCCCTGAAAAAATAAATATTTAAGAAATCCAAGTCTATTAATAGGTCTTAAAAAACATATTAAATAAAATATGCCAATTATTAGGCCTTGAAACAACATATTAAAAAAATTATGCCAATTGATAGGCCTTGGATAAATTTATTTAAGAAATCCACGCCCATGAAAAAACATATCTTAAACAAAATTATGCCAATTCACGTCTGTTGGTAGACCTTAAAAAAAAGGAAATTAAAAAACTCCACGCCTATTGATAGGCCTTGATAAAAGTATTTAAAAAATCCAAGCCTATTGTTAAGCATTGGAAAAATCCACTCCTATTGGCAAGCGTTGAAACAATTCCTAAGAGAACGGCTTACTTGAATTACTTCAGTGGTTGAGATCCTCGCTTATTTATTTTTGCCATTTTCCTCTGGGTGGCGCTTGAATCTCCAAACAATCGTAATTGATGTTATCTTCGAATACATTCCAACTGGAGGGGAATATAAACCTCCGGATTTGTGTATGCGTTCTGGTTTGCCTACTGTCAAAGTGAGGTGAGTTACCAGAGATGATTGACCTACATAGCCGATAGTGGCACTAAGTGTATGGTTAGTATAAATTTTAAGGTCCGCCATGTATAGATCACATAGGATTTAACATAATTATATAATTTTATCAAAGAGTTGAACATTTGTGCGAAGGTACTAGTCCATCTAAAAGTAGGTTTGGTAGATCAAACCAGTTTGAATCAAATCGGAGGCCGAATGACCCAGAAATATCCATTTTTTTTATTTTTTTCGGAGAGGTGCTAGATGGACTGGGCCTATATTCCACATATCTCACTTCATTCTCCCGCATATGTGGCTGTTATTTGCCATTTGTCCTGCTCTTGTTCTTCAGGTATGAAGCACATTTATCACTTGGTGGGTATGTTAATGAATAAAAATTAATAAATAAAAGTTGCCGAATTTTGGGTTATTAGAGTCCTCAAGTAATTGGGATGAGCCCAATACATCCAGAAAAAGTCAATATTTGGTGTGCTTTTTGGTACGAAGGCGCGATTGAACTTAACATTTTCAAAAAACGACGATGGAACGGTTGTCGAAAATTAATCCAATGCTTGCAAGTTGGCTTTCAAATTTTAAGATTTTGGCACATTTTTCATCTGAAATTACTGTAATTGGCTATTTTAGGTTCTCATCGGATTCATTTATTTATAAGATTTTATTTGAATTGTTTTCTGTTTTTGGTCAGTAGTTCAAATAAATTGTCATTCCAAAGTTCAAAAATTTAATTCAGCCAGCCAACGAGATAAGGGCCTCAGGAGGAATGGGTGATCTCTTCTTTCGGACGGGTCCAATCCATCCGTCATCTTGGCAATAAGCCGATGTAACCAGGCCAAGTATTACAATGGGAGTTAGGAGACTGAACTTCATGACGATGCGTAGTTGGTAAGTTTTCAAATTTTACTGATTCGACAAAGGCTAAACTGTCGTTATTTATATGAAATTAGGTATTGTAAGTATTTTTAATTATATCGGTTCGTGATTAACTGCACGAATATTTCTCAGAACAAAATTCGATTTTTTCGATAGATTTAGATAAAGATAATTTTAATTGAAATAATAATCTTTAAATGAGTTGTGGTTGTTTTTTTATTGGCCAACAATTGTAATTAGTTTCTATATATTGTCTTTTAATAATTTTTTACTGTAGCTTTTCCATTATAGAGAACAACTAGTCCCAAATAAAACCATATAAATATCAGCCAACCAGCTGTAAGGAGCTAAATAGCAACTTGCGCCACCATGCAGTATCGTTTCATAATTGCTTTCGTTACCACCGTCTTATTTGTCGCTTCGGCAATGGGATCTCCACAAGATTATCAATATGACGACGGACAATCTCTCAATCCTAAAACACTTCAAACATTGGCTGGTCGATGAAACATCAGGATGTAATAATGAAAATTAATATATATGAATATAATTCAAAATAAATTGTATATTTAACCCCCATCAATTTATGTGACTTTTTTTGGGAATTAAAGCTTTTGGTGAGTATAATAAGGATCCAAAATAAGCTAATTTGTTTTTGGAAACTCAATTTTTTCCAAAAAGTAAGGTAATATTGTCCAAAGACAGCTGTACAGTTTAATAGTTTTTTAGTGCATTTGACAAATCATCCTCCATAATCGCCCTATGTTTGATTGGGACTAGGAGAAATTGTGGCTAGACTGTGTTTTAGCAAAGACATCAACAGTCAGAATTTACAGTCAAGACTGTGCTTAGCAAAGATCATAACCAACCACATAATCACATATATGGGCAATATTGCCAATTTTTTAACATAGCTGAAGCGGAGGTTCACCCCTTTATAACTCGGGAATTACTTAAGTATATGAAAAAAGTGAATAGTTTTGGGTTAATTGATCTGTCGTTGCAAACTTCTCATGATATTGACCTCCAAACTTTATTTTGGTGGAAGCTGTGTCTACCTTAATGTAAAAAAATGTGTAAAAACACGTTGAGGCGAACCAGTTTTTTTATGTTCTCTATCGATTTGTGAATAAGCCACTCATTTCACGGTCTTCGTGTCAAAAGAAAACTAAAAGCCAACAAAATGGGGACTACGCCCCTTATGTATCATTTTTCAAAATTTTCACTGCATCTACCTTTAAATGATGCTGACATTTTGAAGCTCGATTTTGAGTGTTTTTTAATTTTACTTCTAGCTTTAATACGCAAACAGGAATTTATAAAAATCGATTATAAGATTACTGTAGTCGCGAATCTGCGTAATTTGATATGTATTTTGTGTATGTGGTATGCACAGCTTCAGAGTAATATTCACCCGAAGGTGCGAATTTTGTGCGATCAAATTTCTAAAAAACCTATTTTTCGGGCCAAATTTTTAGATCTGTCAACTGAATGATATGGGTACCCGCGATCAATAAGGTTTTTTCCGTTTCGGATGATATAAAATCTTTTTCGTGAAAATCCATCTACTAGAACGGCGGGAACTGGCCTTCCAAAAACACGAAATTTGGCAAAAAATGTTTTTGAAAATATCGCGGATTTATTTGCGTTTTCTGTGTATCATTTCCGCTTAAATAAATGATCTCATACGGATTTTGATCTTTTTCGAAAAGAGAACTTTAAAAACTTCAGCCGAAAGAGAGATGTACGCAATTTATCTCAAAAATAGATTTTGCTGGCACATCCATGGTTCTTAATGGACCACATTGAAATGGTATAGATCGATGTATTTTTTTAGGGTGCACACCGAAATCGGATGCGCGTTAATGGCATATGGAGTTTTCGGAAATTATTCGCGATTTACGATTTTTTGAGTACTTCAATGTAACGTGCGGCACATCTTAGTCGTCAAATGAAATTTCGCAAAATATATATGGATTGGAAGGTAAACTTCAGTACTTCCTGGAAACCGCATGCGCATCAAATGATTTTGAGAATTACGCGATTTACACGCAATTAAAAAGGTATATTTCATAATATTATTTTATTTGAAGATTTATTCCTATTTATAGAATTCTAAGATTTATCGGAAGGGTCTTGATATAATCCGCAAGGCGTATACTTATACACAAAAGGCGATTATTATTATATATGTCAATTTTTCGGCGAAATTCGGGTAAAATAGCAGAATAACCCCAACATTTTTTTCTGAAATTTCTTGTATACAATTAAAAAAATAAATATGATGACATTATTTTTTCGAACCAAAAACAAATATTTTTCCTCAATATCTTGATTTGTTGTCGCTCTGATTTACAAACCGCTACACGGACTTGTGTGATTTTGATATCATTTGATTCATCATGGTGTTTAGATTATGTAGATATTTTTATATAAATTTTTAGGTGTGTGTATGTCATTAATATAATGAAAATATTGACGTAATATCCTATATTTTTATCATTTTTCTCATATTTCGCGAAAATGTGCAACTTTATCGCGATTATTATAATATATTCATATTCTTACTTTACGGAGGAAGACATATATCAACGTTTTTGGTCAATATAATAAACGGCGTAATTTTAAGATTTTTTTCTTAGGCCCAAAATTAAAACCTCGATAACTTTTGCGCGCATCAACCAAAAATTTGATCGCGAACGGTTTCGGAGTCAGAACATTTTTCTCTATATGTGTACCAAAAATCATTGATGTGCCACAAAAACAAAAAAGCTGATTTTTTGAAAATGGAATATTAAAAAATTGGCAATATTGCCCATATATAGGTGGCGTTATTTCAGTCTTAGAAGATCACAATAAAAAAATAAACGATATTTCAATAGATACACGCCTATTGGTAGGCCTTGAAAATAAATTATATAAAAAATCCAGGCCAAGTATTCGTAGGCCTTGAAAAAAAAATACTTACAAAATAGATGCCTATTCGTAGACCCTAAAAATATATTTGAAGTATCTACGTCTGTATGGCTTGAAAAAAATATTTAAAGTACCCACGCTTATATGGCCTTGAAACAAATCTTTAAAAAATCCACTCCTATTGGTAGGTCTAGAAAATAAAATAATTAAAAGATCTTCGCTTACTAATAGGCCTTGAAAAAAAATTATTTAAGAAATCCAAACCTATTAGTAGGTCTTAAAAAACTTATTTAAAAAAAAAATATGTCAATTATTAGGCCTTGAGAAAACATATTCAAAAAATTATGCCAATTGATAGGCCTTGGATAAATTTATTTAAGAAATCCACGCCTATTAGTTGTTCTTGAAAAAAACGTATTTTAAAAAATTATGCCAATTCACGTCTGTTGGTAGACCTTAAAAAAGGCAATTAAAAACCAGTAAGGAAAGCAGTAAAGTCGGACGGGTCCGACTATATGATACCCTTCACCACTTTCGGTATATTCAACAGATGGAATCCTAACAGACGTCGCATTTTTGAAGGACCCTTACCATGAAATTAAACATGTCTTTCTGCAACCTATACTAAATTTTGGTCAGATATAGAGTTGCTTCTTACAATGGGACAAAATTATGTAAATAAATTTAAAGCCAAATATAGAAATATAAACTGATTTCATCGAAATTTGTCACATGTTAGGTTACCCTTATTTCAGTATGTTTTGTGCATTCGGCCACATTTTGCATTCTTCATTTACTTATAAATCCAAATTTCAGGCAAATCGGACTTTGATGCACCATTTACATAAAATCGTACGAACATATATATGGGAGCTATATCCAAATCTGAACCGATTTCTTCCAAATTCAAAAATAACGATTCAAGTAACAAAAAAATCAGTTGGGCCAAATTTCATGACGAATACTATGATTTTGTTGCCGCTATTAATTTTGCACAGAAAAAGTGGTTATTTGACCTATAGTGCGATGGAACGGCTGTCGAAGATTACTTCAAAGTAATCAATACTTGCAATTTGGCTTTCAAATTTCAAGATTTGGGCACATTTTTCATCTGAAATGACTGTAATCGGGTATTTTATTTCAAATGAAACGATAGGAGTATCCGATTGGATTCATTTACTTATAAGTCTTTATTTGAATTATTTTCTGTTTTTGGTCAGTATTTCACATAAATTTCCATTCCAAAGTTCAAAAATGTAATTCAGCCAGCCAACGAGATTAGGGCCTCAGGGGAATGTTGAATTGATTTTTTAGAAAATAGTTCTTTATGTAATAACCCAATAATTTAAATTATTTTCTATCTAATAATTTAATTCTTTCTAATTTAATGTGTTGTGTCGTTTTTTTAAATTAGTTTCTATATAGTGTCTTTTAATAGTTTGTTTACTGTCGCTTTTCCATTATAGAGAGAACACCCAGTTACAAATAAAACATATAAATATCAGCCAACCTCTTGCATGGAGTTAAATAGCAACTGGTGCCACCATGCAGTATCGTTTCATAATTACTTTCGTTACCGCGGTCTTATTTGTCGTTTCGGCAATGGGATCTCCACAAGAGTGGTATTATTATGATGACGGACAATCTCTCAATCCTAAGACACTTCAAACATTGGCTGGTCGTTGAATCAACAAAATGTAATAATGAACATTAATATATATATGAATATAATTCAAAATAAATTGTATATTTAACCCGCATTAAATATCAATTAAAGTGACTCCAGTTTATTTTTGGGAATTAAAGCTTCTGGTGAGTATAATAGGGATCCAAAACAACTACATTTTTTCCAAAAAGCCTGCCTCCATATTTTTAACTTGTCAAAAATATATTATTGTAATATTGTAAAAAGACAGCGGTATATTACAATAGGTTTTTTTTATTTTACAAAACATTTATTTGCATTTGACAAATCCTCCATAATCACCCTATGTTAGATTAAGAACCTCACCGACTAGGAGAAATTGTGGCTAGACTGTGTTTTAGCAAAGACATCAGCAGTCAGAATGTATAGTCAAGACTGTGTTTAGCAAAGATCATAACCCGTCACATATTCACATATCGGTGGCGTTGTTTTAGTTGAGAAGATCACAATAAAAAATAAACGGCCTATTTGTAGGTCTCAAAAAAATTACTTCAAAAATCCAGGCCTATTGGTAGGCCTTAAAAATAAAATATTTAACAAAGAAACGCCTATTGGCAGGCCTTGAAAACATTGTTTAAAAAAACACGTCTAATGGTAGGCCTTAAATAGAATTTTTAAAAAATTCACGCCTATTGAT
>NW_026877368.1:0-21719 GCF_032173495.1 Musca vetustissima | reverse complement strand
ACATATGCATAAAGACATAATACCCTGTACCACAGTGTGGTGAAGGGTATAAAAATAAGGAAGATTTTAACCGATAACATTTATCCTAGTTCATGCGATAGCTATGCATGTACAGAACAATGTGTTAAAACTGATTGAATTATTAGTTTGTGAGTTATCGTGCCCACCAATCGTAAAAACACTGTTTCGAGAAAAATGCGTTTAAAATTTTAGAAGCAAGGAATCATGGTACGATCAGGAGTATCACAATGTTACTGATGACAAAAACGCAGCGTATATGGCAACCCTGCAGACAGTAGCAACACGTAATGCGATCAGTGCTGCCAGTTAAATTTCATGAAAAATCGTCAATTTTTCAGAAAAAAATCGGCATAATCGGCATTTGTATTTTTAAAAATCGGCAAAAAATCGGCAGCATATAATTTATAAATAAATTAATATTTTTGGTTTATAACAAATCAATATTGTTTATTACATTAATAATTCTGTATAAAAAATAACATAAAAGATTCATTTTTCTACAAAAAATGTAGATTTTTCTAAAATATAGTAATTATTATGTACACTAGTGAGATCTTTCAGATTTACGTATAACACAGTGTGATATTAAGGTCATAAAAATAACTTACAAACTAGTACATATTTTTATTACACATTTTTAGTAATTCATTATCAATTTTGATATTAAAACAATTTGAATTATTTAGTTTGAGGTAATCTTTAGAATAAAGAATCCCTTCCAATGAATCATTCTCAAGTGAGCTTCTAATTTTAGTTTTTTTAAGGTTTACCTGGCTAAAAATTCGTTCCACATTTGCTGTGGAGTGTGGAAGAACCATAATTCTTTGTACAAATTTAGACAAAATTGGAAAAGCTAAAGTGGAGTCCCCACATTTAATTTCGGAAATTTTTTTCCAAAAACTTTTTAAATTATATTCTGCATTTTCAAAAATTTCTTCAAAATTCAGAAAGTTTAACTCCCTAAACTCGGAGTCTAAAGATTGCCTCTCATTTTCAAAAATAAAATCGGGGAATTCTTTTAAAATATCTAGAAAAGAATTATTGCCCTTCTTCATTACTCTTCCAGGATCAATAAGTTTTAAGCATTTAAATGAATTTAAATTAAAATCAAAACGTTTTAATATTTGGTTTTCAATTTCTATATGAAAATTAATGCAAGTGCTAACTATTTTGTCTATGTCATTTTTGGAAAGTTTTGTTTCTGAAACAATATTTTTTGCATATAAACCCAAATATACTTCATCATATTCTAAAAAATTGTTCGTGCCCATGATGTAAAATGTAAACTAGACAGAGTACAATGCTGACAAAAAATGCAGATATCTAAGCCATTGAAAACGGCTGCGGCGTGTCGCCGATAGTTTTAATGATTTAAAGCTGCCAATTTTATATGTTTGTATGGTAACGCCGTATTAAATTAAAAAGTTAGACAATTTGTGTCGATTGTTGAAATATCGGCAATTCTGGGGCAAAAATCGAAAAATCGGCATTTTCCATTTTTAGAGTGAAAAATCGTCAAAATGCCGATAAATCGGCAAATATGGCAGCCCTGAATGCGATGGAGAATTATCGGGGAAAAAGGGAGAGAGGAGAAACGTATTTTCCGAAAAAAAGAAGAAAGAACAAGAAAAACGAGATGTACAGGAGTCAGAATGAAGTCCGGCAATTTTACCAACGAGTAAAACACCAAAAGAAACAAGAACAATAAGGCAGCAGAAACCAGCCGAACTATTCAAGACTGCTGGGCAGATGTTGGTCAGGAGCATACACCAGCTGATTAGTACAACTTGGCTAGAGGAATACATGATTGGAACCTCAGCATCCTGTGTCCCGGCACAAAAATGGAGACAAGACAATATGTGCCAACTATAGAGGAATAAGTCTTCTTCCCATCGCATATAAAGTGTTATCCAGTGTGCTGTGTCAACGACTGAAGCCAATGGTAAATGACATTATTGGACCATACCTATGGGACTTCAGACTTGGCATATCCACCATTGACCAGATTTTCACTCTGCGCGTGGGAAAAGACTTACGAAAAACACATCGACACATTCCACCTGTTCGTCGACTATAAAGCCGCATTTGACAGCCCTATCCGTTCAGAGGTGTTTAAAGCCATGTCTGCGTTCGGCATTCTTGCAAAATTAATACGGCTATGCAGGATAACTGTAAGTGGCAAAAGATCAGCAGTTAAAGTCGGAAAGGACCTATAGGAGCCCTTCAATACCGACGAGGATTCAGACAAGGTGACACTTTGTGTTGTGATCTTTTCAACATCCTGCTGGGAAAGATCATACGAGACGCAAAGGTGAACACCAGGTGGTGGCACTCTGCACACCAAACAACACATGTTACTTGCGTACGCCAATGACATCGATATATTGGGTCGAACATTGCGAGCGGTAACAGCCACCTTGGAACAAATTGAGAAGGAGTCTGCCAAAGTGGGTGCTGTGTGAACGACTGAAACCAATTGTCAATAACATTATTGGTCCATACCAATGCGGCTTCAGACCTGGCAAATCCACAATTGACAAGATTTTCATTCTGCCCCAAATACCTGGAAAAGACCTACGAAAAACACATCGACACATTCCACCTATTCGTCGACTATAAAGCCGCATTTGACAGCCCTATCCGTTCAGAGGTGTTTAAATCCAAACAACACATGTTATTTGCTTACGCCGATGACATCGATATAATGGGTCGAACATTGCGAGCTGTAAAAGCCACCTTTGAACAAATTGAGAAGGAGTCTGCCAAAGTGGGTCTGGCAGTAAACGGCGAGAAGAACAAGCTGATGGTATCAACGCGCAAGACGTCCAGTAAACTCGGACCAACTGTATAACTTGAGAACTACAGTTACCGCCATAAATACAACGAATGACATCAGTTTTGAAATTCGGAGAAGGATTGTGATGGCCAACAAATGCTACAATGGTCTAAGCAAGCAGTTTAGAAACAAGGCCACCTCCCGCCAGACTAAACACACACTTTACAAAACGCTGATACTACCCGTGCTGTTATATGGATCTGAAGTATGGGTACTTGCGCAAGCAGATAAGGCAGCTTTTGGGGTGTTTGAAAGAAAAATTCTCCGAAAGATCTACGGGCCGATCTGCATCGACGTTGAATATCGGCATCGAATGAACCACGAGGTTTACAAATTATACGCGGACATCAACACAGTCAGACGTATGGAGCTGCAGCGACTACAGTGGCTAGGCCATGTTGTACGAATGAATGAGAATGCCCCAGCTGAAAAGTCATATAAAAGCGAGCCTACTGATGGTTCCCATAGAAGATGAAGGCCACGAATAAGATGGAAAGTCCAAGTAGAAAACAACATCTTGGAACGTGGTCTTTCAAACTGGTGGATTCGCACAAGACCGACGCGCTTGAAAATCTTTTTTTAAGCTCGGCTTATAGAACAAAAGTTCTGTAACAAGCCAACTATGTAAGGCCGATCTGCGTCGACGGTGAATATCGGCATCGAATGAACCACGAGGTTAACGATTTATACACGGACATGGACACAGTCATTCGTATGGAGCTAGGCCATGTTGTACGAATGAATGAGAATGCCCCAGCTCAGAGGGCATATAATTTAGTTATAGCTTCCTTATATTTTCGTCCGAACAATTTTTATACCCTTCACCACACTGTGGTACAGGGTATTATGTCTTTGTGCATATGTTTGTAACAGGCAAAAATAATCGAGATAGACCCATGGTTCCTGTTGAGAATATGCATAGAATCACGTTCTGAGTCGATTTATGCATGTCCGTCCGTCTGTCTGTCCATGTATTTTTGTTTACAAAATACAGGTCGCATTTATGATCCGATTTCTATAAAATTTGGCACAGGTCACTTAATTGGCCCAAGGACGAACCTTATTGAAAATGGGAAAAATCGGTTCAGATTTAGATATAGCTCCCATATATATTTTCGTCCGATTTAAGGTAAACTTTGTACCAAAGTCCCTATATATCTTTCGATTTGCACGAAATTTGGCATAGAGTACTGAATTAGGTCCAGAATGATGTGTGCCATGTTTCGAGAAAATCGGTTCAGTTTTAGATATAGCTCCCATATATAGTTTCGCCTGATTTTAGGTAAATGGTGTACCAAAGTCCTTATATATCTTTCGATTTGCACGAAATTTGGTATAGCTTACTGAATTAGGTCTAGATTGATGTGTGCTAAGTTTCGTGCAAATCGGTTCAGATTTAGATATAGCTCCCATATATAGCTTCGGCCGATTTTAGGTAAATGGTGCAGCAAAGTCCCTCAAAATCATTAGATTTCCACGAATTTTGGCATAGCGTATAGAATTAAGTCTAGAATGACGTGTGCTAAATTTCGTGAAAATCGGTTCAGATTTAGATATAGCTCCCATATATAGTTTTGCCTGATTTTAGGTAAATGGTGTACCAAAGTCCCTATATATCTTTTGATTGGCAAGAATTTTGGTATAGCGTACTAAATTAAGTCCAGAATGATGTATACACCTCCTTCGTCCGATTTGAAGTAAATTGTGCATTAAAGAACCATAGCTAGGCCGATTGACTCAACGTACTGAAGTTAATATAAATTAATATCTGGCAGGTTTGCTTGAAATCGTTTCAGATATAGATATATCGTAGTTTCCATATATAATTTCGATTTATTTATGTTAATTGTACACCGAATGGGTGTCTGATTGAGATTAATTTTATTAATTTTAAACAGTGCAGCATACCGAATAGCGTGTGTCATGTTTTCTTTAAATCGATTTACACAAATCTGTCTGTGCGCAAACGACTCTAAACTTACCAAAATAAAATGAAATTTTCAGATACATATGTAGAATATACCCAAAGTGGTGAAGGGTATCACATAGTCGGCCCAGTCCGACTTTACTACTTTCCTTACTGGTTTAAATTGGTAAAATCAGTTCAAATTTATATATAGCTTCCATTGATTTTCTTGACCGACTTAATTATGCGTCGACGAATAAAGAGTGTCCGATTGAGATTTTGCACATTGCGATGTGCTGCTGTTTACCGAATAGCATGTACGCAGACAAATTTTAACGACTCTAAATCTGACCGAATAAAATTAAATTTTGTATAGGTTGCCGAATGAAATTTTAATCGTTTGATTTTATTCGGTTCACGTATAGATAGAGATCACATTTAATGTCTATGGTCTGATATAATATAACGATTTTTCCCTATAACGAATGTGCCTGACATATATTATTTGTTATGTCGGGCATTGACTGTACATATATTTTCTATCGACTCACACTCCCACTTCATCAAAATTATTCTACTCCGACTCTGCATCTGGATACATTTTACATTAGATATATTCTTCGCTCAAAATGCATTCACAATGTGAACTAAGTTATATTCCCCTAATTTCTACTATGTTAAATCTACATATACAAATTTGTATCTATAAATTGCATTCACGTCTAATATAAACCTAATTAAATTATTTTTACGCAGACAAATTGTTGAAAAACGTTCTCCCAAAAAATATTGCACTAAAAGAAACTAGTTACGTACAATGTGCATATCTTTAATTTAATTTTATTATTTCGCATCTACAATCTCTGATAAGATGACAGACATATCCCCCGCAATGCCACATGCCATACCATGTCACTAACTGGCATCTTCTAGTTTCTTTAACTATTACTTTGTATCCCTCTTGAAATAAACATACATACGAATATATGTAAAAAAATATTATATTTGTATAACTGTATGTATGTAAGTGCGTGTAGATTTGTAACCATTTATGGATTAAGCAAAACAAATTGTACGTGAGATGATTTCCATGCAATATTTCTGAGCTGTGTGTTTTTGCTTTCTTTTCTATTTTTCATTCACACACATACATACATGGATAAACTGGGAAAATTTTCCCCTTGTGAATTTGCCAGGTAGTGCTGAGACCGGTGTTACTTCGTCTTGGCAAATTCAATGGATTTGTTGAAAAAATTGCATAAAAAGATTTTCAAGGATTCGTTTTTTTAACTGCAGCATACAATCACGTTTCACCGGAGACAATCAACATGGGGAGACATCTTGTTAGTTAGGGTAGATATAGTTTATTTTGAAATATTGAAAATAAGATGAAGAGATTATATATATATATATATATATATTTTTTTTTTTTTTTGAAGAATATTTTTAGAAGAATCTGGGTTTTGGGGAGTTTATTTAAATTTTTTATCCAAGACTTTTATAAGTGTGAATTTTTAAAGAATATTTTTTCTAAAGATAAAATAAATTTTCCAATGACTATCCCACTCTGAATCATGATTTTTTAAAACATTCAAGGACAAAAAAAGTTTGGTTTTATACCCTACACAACTATGTTGTCAGGGTATTATAGCTTTGTGCAGCCCCAAAAGTTTGTAACGCCGCGAAATATTGGTCCTAGACCCACCTTTAAGTATACCGATCGTCATATCTCGACGAGCTGAGCCGATCTAGACATGTGTGTCCGTCTATCCATTATAATTTGTAAACACGTTACAGGCCACAGTTATTCACCAATCTCGACGAAATTTTGCATGTAGGATGGGTTCTGGCCAATGAAAACCCCTATTGTTTTTGATAAAGAACGGATTATATTTAGGGGATAAAATGGACCAAATACGTAATTTTTGTCGGTTTTTCTGGTTGCTCCAGAGGCCGCAATTATGGCCCAAACACCGCGAATTTTTGCATGGAGAAGGGGATCGGGCCAAAGAATAAGCATGTTTTGATAAAGATCGGTCAATATTTAGCGGGCCAAATGGACCCTAACTTTTGTGTGAAAAATGGCAAAATTTGTATTCTATGGCTTATAGATTTGCCCCTGAACGACCTAGACCCGAGACGTTGATAGTATATTCAAGAGGAGAGGTTGACCTTTTAATTGATACCAATTATATGGTCGTATGTACTCAGATGTGGGAGTTACACTTGAATATTTACAGGTGCTTACGTATTCAGACATTATTTAGAAAACCCATTACCACACTAGAGGGCGGAAATATAGCGCTGATCGCTTTGAAATTTTTCATGAGATTCCAATTATGGTCAGGGACAACGCCTATCATTTTCGGTGATGATCAGATAATAATTTTGGGATGAAGTGGACCGAAAACTTCACTTTTTGTGTTTTTTTATTCGATCTATAGGCCACAATTGAAAGCCCAACATCACAACATAACCTACGGTAAAGAGAATCTGAACAGGCACAGCCATCTATTCAATATTAGTAATATTTGTTGACGTTTAGTCGGGTGTCAAGAGGGATCAAATAACGCAAAGTTAGATATTCGTGGAAGTTGTGTAGGGTATCATATGGTCGGCCCCGTCCGACAATACTGCTCCGCTCACTGGTTTATAGAATAATTTTTGTTCATGGACTAAAATATGTCTGAATTGCCATGCCATGGACCGAAGAAGTTTTACCAAGGACTGGTTAGTCCTAAGGAAAGTAGTAAAGTTGGACTTGGCAGACTATATGATACCCTTCACCACTTTGGGTATATTCTACATATGTATCCTAACAGACGACGCGTTTTTGTTATATATCTATATCTGAACCGATTTCAGGGAAACTTGCCAGATACTAATTTATATTACATCAGTACGTTGTGTCAATCGGCCTAGTGCAAATCGAAATATATATTGGGACTTTGGTGCACCAATTACATAAAATCGGATGAAAATATATATGAACCGATTTTCACGAAACTTAGCACACGCCATTCTACCCTTAATTCAGTACACTATGACAAATTCCTTAATTCAGTACACTATGACTTAATTCGGTACGCTATGCCACAATTCGTGCAAATTAAAAGATTTCCAGGGACTTTGCTGCACCATTTACCCAAAATTGGGGGAAACTATATATGTTAGCTATATCTAAATTTGAACCGATTTTCATGAAACTTAGCCACAACATTCTAGACGCAATTCTGTACGCTATGCCAAATTTCGGGCAAATCGAAAGATATATAGGGTCTTTGGTGCACCAATTACCTTAAATCGGATGAAAATATATATGAGAGCTATATCTAAATCTGAACAGATTGTCACTAAACTTTGCACACATCATTCTAGACTTAATTCAGTACGCTATGCCAAAATTCGTGCAAATCAAAAGATTTGTAGGGACTTTAGTGGACTATTTACCTTAAATCGGGCGATATATATGGGAGCTATATCTAAATCTGAACCGATTTTCACGAAATTTTGCACACATCATTCTATTTTAGTACCCTATGCCAAATTTCGTGCAAATCGAAAGATATATAGGGTCTTTGAGGCACCAATTACCTTAAATCGGATGAAAATATATATGGGAGCTATATCTAAATCTGAACAGATTGTCACTAAACTCTGCACACATCATTATAGACCTAATTTAGTAGGCTATGCCAAATTTCGTGCAAATCGAAAGATATATAGGGACTTTGGTGCACCATTTACCTTAAATCGGACGAAAATATATATAGGAGATATATCTAAATCTGAACCGATTTTTCCCGACCTAATTTAGTACGCTGTGCCAAATTTCGTGCAAATCGAAAGATATATAGGGACTTTGGTGCACCATTTACCTCAAATCGGACGAAAATATATATGGGAACTATATGTAAATCTGAACCGATTTTCCCAATTTCTAGGGTTCGTCCTTGGGCCAAACAAATGAGCTGTGCCAAATTGCACCCAATTCGGATCATAAATGCGACCTGTACTTTGTTTACAAATCGACTCAGAAAGTGATTCTATGCATATTCTCAAAAGGAACCATGGGTCTATCTCGATTATTTTTGCCTGTTACAAACATATGTACAAAGACATAATACCCTGTACCACAGTGTGGTGAAGGGTATAAAAAGCTATAGTGGTGGATTTTTTAAGAATATGTCTCTGAACAACCATAAGCGTGGTCTAACGTGGACTAACTTTAAAGATTTTTTTCATGAACTAAAAAGAATATTTTGTCGAGGGGCTACTTTAAACTTGAATTTCTAATGATTTTTTCCAAGAATTATAAGGTCCTAACAATTTTTTCCGAGGACTAAACTGATAGTTGATTTTTAAAGAATCTTTTCAAGGACTAAATAGCCTTAAGGGTGGATTTTCAAAAGATTATTTTCCAATGCCTATGAAGAATATTTCTTAAAGAATATTTTTCCAAGGACTACCATAAATGCAGATTTCTGAAGAATATGTATGTTCTTCAATAACATTTTTCTAAGGACTTCCATATTCTAAGGGCCACTATGGGCGTAGCTTTCTATAGAATATTTTTCAAAGGACTTTCATAGTCGTAGATTTTTAAAGAATATAGAATATTTTTGCTTAGGACATCAATAGGTGCTTATTTTTTAAAAAATATTTTCCATCCACTATCATTGGCGTAGATTCTCTAAAAAAATTTCCAAGGATTATCATAGGCGCGGATTTCTTACCACAGGCGTGATTGTTTAGAGACAATTTTCCAAGACTATCAACAGCGTGGTTTTATAACGACTATTTTCCAGGACTTTTAAAAACATATTCTTCTACACTAAACCATGGTCACAATTATTTAAACAATTAAATCTGCTTCGAATTTAAAAGCTACGCAAATATCCCTCTTTCAGTATACGTGCTCAACGCCCAGCACCCATACCATAATCCCCATTGAAAACTATAATCTTAAGGAACAAATTGCCTGCGAGTATAGTTCGGAATAACTAGCTGAATTGAAGTAAAGCAACAGAAAAAAACAACGACAACACAAATCAAATGTACGTATCATAGCCAGGATACAATAAAGGAGGATCGCAGAGACATGTACAACTTTCGTACAATTTCATAATCTTTAACTAAGCGTATCCTACCCAGCTAGACAACGACACGTAACATGTTCAACATTGTCGTCTGGGAGATGATTTCTTTTTTTCATATTCTTCTTCTTCTTGGAATGCCCTTGGCAAATGTTACTGTTGATGTTCTTTCTTTCTCTACAATTTCAACGAATTAGATCCTTGGGGAGATGGCAATCAAAATCGAGGAGGTGGGATAGGTGGTAATGTGTGTATACGTGTGTGTGCGTTCGTGTGTGTCTCATCTGTGCATAGAAGTTGGCATTCAACCTTGTTAATACGACATGATATGCAGTATTTACAACTGCACAATTGTCGTACAATACAGGTACAACAACAACTACATATATGTATGTGACGGTTGCTAACATTGGCGGAACCCAGTAAGGAAAGTAGTAAAGTCGGACTGGGCCGACTATATGATACCCTTCACCACTTTGGGTATATTGTACATATGTATCCTAACAATTGCATGTCTATGTTCCCTCTTTCTCCAACCTATCCTAACTTTAATTTCATTCGAGCAGATTAAGAGCCGCCTGCGTAACATGGGGAAAATTTATGGAAAACGATTTATAGCAAAATTGATACACGCTATTCGGTACGCCGCGTTGTTAAAAATATATGTGGGAGCTATATCTAAATCTGAACCGATTTTCACGAAAATTAACACACATCTCTCTAGACTTAATTCAGTACGCTATGCCAAATTTTGTGCAAATCGAAGGATAAATATAGGGACCTTAGTGCAACATTTACTTAAAATCGGACGAAAATATATATGGGAGATATGTCGAAATCTAAACCGGTTTTCCCGAAACTCGAGCTGAGAGTTATATCTAAATCTCAACCGATTTTCACGAAAATTAACACACATCGTTCTACACTTAATTCAGCACGCTATGCGAAATTTCGTGCAAATCGAAGGATACAAAGAAACTTTGGTGCACTATTTACCGAAAATCGGACGAATATATATATGGAGGCTATATCTAAATCTGAACCGATATCTACGAAATTTAACACACATCGTTTTAGACTTAATTCAGTACGCTATGCCAAATTTTGTGTAAATCGAAGGATATATATAGGGACCATGGTGCATCACTTACATAAAATCGGACGGACATATATATGGGAGTTATATCCAAATCTGAACCGATTTTTAGGAAACTTGACACACACCATTCTAGAGCTAATTCATTACGCTGTACCAAATTTCGTACAAATCAAAAGATATATAGGGACTTTGGTACACCATTTACCTCAAATCGGACGAAAATATATATGGGAGCTACATCCAAATCTGAACCGATTTTCAGGAAACTTGACACACATCATTCTAGACCTAATTCATTACCCTGTGCCAAATTTCGTGCAAGTCGAAAGATATATAGGGACTTTGGTACACCATTTACCTTAAATCGGACGAAAATATATATGGGAGCTATATCCAAATCTGAACCGATTTTCACGAAACTTTGCACACATCATTCTGGACCTAATTCATTACGCTTTACCAAATATCGTCCAAATCGAAAGATATATGGGGACCATTTGCATTAAATCGGAAGAAAATATATATGGGAGCTATATCTATATCCAAATAAGTGACCTATGCCAAATTTCATCCAATTCGGATCATAAATGCGACCTGTACTTTGTGTACAATTTAACATCGACAGACAGACGGATGGACGGACATGCATAAATCGACTCAAAAAGTGATTCTATGCATATTTTCAAAAGGAACCATGTGTCTATCTCGTTTCCTTTTGCTTGTTACAAATATATGCACAAAGACATAATACCCTGTACCACAGAGTGGTGAAGGGTATAAAAACTATGCAACAAACACACTTACACTTACAAAGAAATTCTATTACTAGTGCCACTACATGTACAGCCATTAGCAAACATAGTTATTTTGGCTGAGAGAGAGGTAAAAACAGTAACTCCATGGTAAAAAAAAGTTCATTAAAAATTTTAATAGACGATCTGAAAGCCCGTGGAGTCTATATAGATGAGCTGAAGGGAAAATGAGTCTATATGGTCATCTAAATAACCTGGGAGTATTTATAGATGAGTTGAAGAGCCTGACGAACTGAAGGGGCAGGGAGTCTTTGTGGACGCGCTGAAGGGCCAGACGGTCCAGGCGGTGAAGGGTCAGGGAGTCTTTATAGAGAACCTGGGGAGCTAGGGCGTCTCTTTAGATGACCTGCAGCGGAAACTATTTTTATAAAAATCTGCAGTCCTTAGAAAAAATATTCTTGAAAAATCTACGCAAATGGAAGTCCTTAGTAAAATAATTTTTTAAAATCTCCTCGTATGGAAGTTCTTAGAAAACATTTCTTTAATAACACTGTGCAACACAAAAAATAATTACGGGGAAATACTGGGAAATGTCTTGGAAAAAATACAAGAAAATTTTGAATTTTTGGTTTAAAATGTATGACTATCTATGACTTGGTGTTAAGTGAGTGAGTGACTGACTGACAGATCATCGCCCAGAAAAAAAGGCCGTAGCTAAAACCTTGAAATATTGAGTGTGGGTTGTTGTTGGTGTGTAGGCGTGAGATAAGGCCGTGTTTTTGAAAATTCGAACTAGAAGGGTACGAAATGTACTAAAATATACCAAATATGGTACCCTTTGTATTAGGCAAAAGCGAAGAGCTAGAATTCTGAAATTTGGAATGTGGGTCACTGATGGAAAGTTAGAAAGATATACAAAAGGGTTTTTAGAAATTCGATCTATAAATGTACTAAAAGTACTAAATTTAGTTCTAATTGTATATACATTGAAAATATTGAACATTTAAAGCTAGAATCTTATATGGGAAGTGGTGTTGATGTAAAGTACTAAATTTGGTACTATTTGCATTTAGTTGAGTGACAGGACTACTATTGGAGCACAAGATTGAAGTATCTTTAAAAAATCGTACTTATGTGTACGAAAAGTACTAAATAGTACTAAATTTGGTACAAGTTGTATTTAGGTGAAAAGATAGAGCTGGAATATGAGGTAGTTACTTATTGATACGAAAATTACTATATGATACCAAATATAGAACAATTTGGATTTTGCTTGAAAGGATAGAGCTGAAATCCTGGAATTTAAAATTAAGATAAGATTGAGCAAAAGGACATCTTTGGAAATTCGTATTTATGCGCACGAAAAATACTAAACGGCACTAGATTGTGTACAATTAGCATTTGGGTGAACGGAGAGAGCTGAAAACATAAAATTTGGAATAATGGTTGCTGTTGGAATATAGAATTGAGATATGGAAGCATAGTACTTATGTGCACTAAATGGTACTATATTTGGTACAACTTGATAATTTGAGAACGGATAGAGCTGGACTCCAGAATGTAGAATTGAGGTAGTTTATGAAATTCTTAATTATAGAAACAAAAAGTACTGAATGGTACCAAATAGTTTGCAAATTGTTTTTGCGTGAACTGGTGGGGCTGAGATTCTGAAATGTTGAATTAGTATTACAGTTAGATTTGGTTTGGTACAATTTGGATTAGAGTTAACGATGGAAAACTTAAGATTGGAAGGAAAATTACAGAATTAAGGTAGTTTTGGAATTTCGTACTTATGTCTGTGAGCGGGAATCCTAAAATTTGAAATTAAAATTAAGGTTGGAGTGTAGGAAGGGACGTGGAGGTAATTTTTAAAATACGTAATTATGTGTACTAAATGGTACTAAGTTTATTACAATTTAGATTTGAGGGAAAGGATAGAGATGGAGAACAATAAAATTACTGTTATGGGACAGAATAGAGACATTGTTGGAAATTCGAACTCATAAGTACGAAAAGTACTAGATGGTACTAAATATTGTAAAATTGAGATCTATATGAACGGGTAGGGCTGGTATACTAGAAATTATGATAAAAATTACTGGTGCAGTGTGGAATTGAGGCAGTTTTAGAAACTCGTACTTACGTCTACAAAAAGTAATAAATGGTACTATTAAATTGATATTAGATGTAGGAAAAGAGGCGGAATTCAGAAGTATATTACAAAAATTTATACAGTATTCACGATTTCCATATGATTTTTTTTTGTATTCCCTTTCCGCATACGAAGTAATGGGCGCTTTGCTAGTATAGTATATATACAGATTTCTCTTGTTCGGTGACTTATGCTAAAAGTTGATGGAGAATATTTTTGTCCCTTATACCATCCCTTATACGACATCTTGTGGGAAAATGGGTAAAAACTAGTAACAAGTATGATATTAACCCTAAAATGAGTTTATGTTTTTTAAGATTTTTGTCGTTTAGGCTGATATTTGAGTTTTAGTCTATTCTGAGACTTATAGTAAAGCTTTATTGCGGACATTTCTGTAGAATATTCTGAGCAGTTTTAACCCCGTTTTGAATGAGTTGTCAATCACTCTTGGAAAGGGGACCGAAAAAAACCCCTTCAATGAGTCGATCACAATTCTTGATTCTTCTTTTTAGGTTACCTCCCGACGTAAACTTTCAAAACGCCGATACACGTGTCTTCTTTTTTTAGCCCCTCCTTTATAATCTGTTGGAATTTCCCGGTAATTATCAAAAAAATTGAAAATTGTCTCACAGTGTAACCTAATCCAATGAAAGTCATTAGAAAAATATTTTTTTGAACTCCACGCTTATTTCTGCCTTTGGAGAAATAATTGTTTTAAAGTCCACGCCTATGGTAGCCGCTATTGTTCAAAAATGTATGCCTATTGAAATCCCAAAATATTATTCTTTAAAAATCTACGCCAATGGAAGTCCGTAAAAATATATTCTTTAAAAATCTACGCCAATGGAAGTCCGTAAAAATATATTCTTTAAAGATCTACGCCAATGGAAGTCCGTAAAAATATATTCTTTAAAAATCTTCGTCTATGGAAGTCCTTGGAAGGAGATTATTTAAAAATATACGTCTATGGACGTCCTTAGAAGAAGGTTCTTTAAAAATCTATGCCTTTGAAGTCCTTAGAAAAGGATTCTTAAGAAATGTACGCCTATGGGAGTCCTTAGAAGGAGATTCTTTAAAAATTTACTTCTATAGAAGTCTTTAGAACAAGATTCTTTAATGAATCTTGTTCTAAGACTTTGGAAGCCCTTAGAAAAATTATTCTTTAAAAAGTCCTTGGAAAATTCTTTTTTAAAGAATCTTTTTAAAATCGACGCCTTAAAATTATTCTTTATAAATCGACGACTAAGGATGTTCAGAAAAAAAATTCTTTAAAAATCTAGGCGTCGGCAAAGTCCTCAAAATTTTTTTTAAATAATCTACGCGTTTTGAAGTCCTTAGAAAAATATTCTTTAAAAATCCACGCCTATATAAGTCCTCGAAAAAGGATACTTTTCTTGGAAAAATATATTTCGGACGGGGCCGACCATACGATACCCTACACAACTACTACGGAACTCTAACTTGCTGCGGATGTTTATTCCGAGCCTGGGCAATATTTCGTGATATTTGCCTAATCAGAGGTCAACAGCACCTCTTCCTTATACTTCCTTATAATTGCGGCCTATAGATCGACTCGAAAAAAGTAAGTTTTCGGCCCACTTCATCCCAAAATTGTTATCTAATCATCACCGAAAATTATAGGCGATGTTCTTGACCAAAACTGGGATCTCATGGAAAATTTCAAAGCGATCAGCGTTATATTTCCGCACTCTAGTGTGGTAATGGGTTACTAAATAATGTCTTAGTACGTAAACACCTGTAAATATTTAAGTGTAACTCCCACATCTGAGTACATACGACCATATAATTGGTATCAATTTAAAGATCAACCAAACCTCTTGGACATACTATCAACTTCTCGGGTCTATATCCTCCAGGGGCAAGTATATACGCCACTTAATACAATTTTTGTAATTTTTCACACAAAAGTCAGGGTCCATTTGACCCACTAAATATTAACCAATCTTTATCAAAACAGGCATGCTCATTCTGTGGCCCGATCCTCTACTCCATGTAAAATTTCGCAATGTTCGGGCCATAATTGCGGCCTCAGGAGAGACCAGAAAACCCGACAAAAATTTAGTATTTGGTCCATTTCATCCCCTAAATATTGACCGATCTTTACCAAAAACAATAGGGGTCTTCATTGGCCGCAATCCATCCTACATGCAAAATTTCGTGAAGATTGGTCCATAACTGTGGCCTGTATCGTGTTTACAAATTATAATGGACAGACGGACGGACACACATGTCTAGATCGACTCAGCTAGTCGAGATATGACGATCGGTATACTTGAAGGTGGGTCTAGGACCAATATTTCGCAGCATTACAAACTCTTGGGGCTGCACAAAGCTATAATACCCTGACAACATAGTTGTGTAGGGTATAAAAATCCACGACGATATTTTCCCTTGGAAAAAACTTTGAAAAAATGTCATACAGATGTCCTCTAGAAAGTATTCTTTCCCTGGAAAAACATTTTTTAAAAAATCCTCGCCTATAATTTTCCTTGGAAACATATGTTTTAAAAAATCCACGACTATGGTAGTCCATGGAAATATATTCAAAAAAATCCTAGCACATGGTAATCCTTGGAAAAAAATGGTAGCCATTGGAAAAATATTTTTATATAAATTTGATATATTTTTTGTGGTCCAAGAATTTTTTTTAAATCCACGATATTTTAATCTTTGGGAAATTATTTATTAAAAACCCCTCTTATGATAGTCTTTGGGAAATTATTTATTAAAAAATCCTCTTATGATAGTCTTTGGAAAAAAATCATTAAATAATTCACGTTTATGACGGTGATAGCCTTTTTAAAAAAAATCTCTTCCTATGTGAGTCCCTGAAAAAAATGTTCTTCATAAAAATTACTTTTATGCATTTTACCAACTACAATCCTCTTAACTTGTCCATAAATACTCTATTGAGTTGATGTCAACTCAAATTATTCAATGTCAAATTAATAAAGACGACGACAAAAAAAAAAAAAAAAAAAAAAAAACTTAAAATTAAATCTGTATAATGGTCCACTCCATTTAATGGGAGGGCTGGACATAGTAAATGATGTTACCATTAAGTAATGTTTCTTCTTGATGAACTTCGTTTCTGGTGATTTCATTACCAGATTTTGTTTTATTTTTCTCATTCTCCGCAAAGTTCGTTAATAATCTTAAAGTAATGGTGAGGCGAGAGAGGATTTTCAAGAAAGTATTTAAGAGTTGGAGGGGAAAGTAAAACTTTGTCATTAAGATTTTTTTATATAAATACAACCACATACAAACAAGATGGTTGCTTGTGTCTGTGTGTGTAGGACAAATGAAAGATAATGGTACAAAATGCTTGTTAACTGACATTTAAACATCATTATGTATGGCATAACAACAACAACTAGTAACATGGCAGTGGGAGACATAGTGACTGATAGACAAGTTAACTTTGCCGTCTACTTGTTGTTTTACTTGTTTTTCTTCAAAGAGTAACGGATTCTCCCCCTATATTTTTTAAGCTTTTCAAGAAACTTATACAAAGCTTGTTTCATTTATTCATTTATTTCGAATCCTCTTCGGTTAGACATCAGTTGGTTTCAACATTATTCTCTATAAGTCGTATTGAAAGAAAATTAGATTGCCCCCCTTTCAGCATCTCAGTTGGTGGTTGGTTGTTTGGTTTCTTGGAAAAAATGATTACAAAAATTCAAATCAGTTCTTACAATATATTCTATTAAAGGGCTGGTTGTTGTTGTTGTTTTTTGAGTTACTTGAGTATTTTATTCAATTTACTCAAGCAGGGATTGTTCACAAATGTTGGTATTTTATTCATTTTTGTAGACGAGAGGAAGGGCTAGGGATGATTTATAGACAAGGCTATGGGCCAGGGAGTCTTTAACATCGAGCTGAATACTTTAAAAACGAGTTGAAAGCCCAGGGAATAATTACAGACGAGCTGAAGGACGAGCTGAAGGGCCAGGGAGTCTTTATAGACGAACTGAAAGGCCAGGGAGTCTTTACAGGCGATCTGGAGGGGCAAAAAGTCTTTATAGATGAACTGTAGGTCCATGGGCCAGTCTTTATAAAAGAGCAGAAGGATCAGGGAGTCTTTATAGACGAGCTGAAGGGCCAGGGAGTCTTTATAGACGAGGCGAGGGATCAGGGAGTCTTTATAAAAGAGCTGAAGGGCCATGGAGTCTTTATAGGCGATCTGGAGGGGCAGGGAGTCTTTATAAAAGAGTAGACGAGCTAAAGGGCCAGGGAGTCTTTATAAAAGAGCTGAAGGGCCAGGGAGTCTTTACATGCGATATGAAGGTGCAGGAAGTCTTTATAGACGAACTGTAGAGCCAGTGAGTCTTTATAAAAGAGCTGAAGGGCCAGGGAGTCTTTACAGGCGATCTGGAGGGGCAGGGAGTCTTTATAAGAGAGTAGAAGGATCAGGGAGTCTTTACAGTTGTTATAAAGGGGCAGGAATTCTTTATAGACGAGCTAAAGGGCCAGGGAGTCTTTATAGAGGGATCAGGGAGTCTTTATCAAAGAGCTGAAGGGCCAGAGAGTCTTTATAGACGAGCTGAAAGGCCAGGGAGTCTTTACAGGCGATCTGGAGGGGCAAAAAGTCTTTATAGATGAACTGTAGGTCCAAGGGCCAGTATTTATAAAAGAGCAGAAGGATCAGGGAGTCTTTATAGACGAGCTGAAGATCAGGGAGTCTTTATAGACGAGCTGAAGGATCAGGGAGTCTTTATAGACGAGCTGAAGGATCAGGGAGTCTTTATAGACGAGCTGAAGGATCAGGGAGTCTTTATAAAAGAGCTGAAGGGCCAGGGAGCCTTTACAGGCGATATGAAGGGACAGGAAGTCTTTATAGACGAACTGTAGGGCCAGGGAGTCTTTACAGGCGATCTGATGGGGCAGGAATTCTTTAGAGACGAGCTGAAGGGCCATGGAGTTTTTATAGACGAGCTGAGGGATCACTGAGTATTTATAGACGAGCTGAAGGGCCAGGGAGTCTTTTTAGACGATCTGAAGGATCAGGAAGTCTTTTTAGAAGAGCTGAAGGATCAGGGAGTCTTTATAAAAGATCTGAAGGGGCAGGGAGTTTTTATAGACGAGCTGAAGGGCCAGGGAGTCTTTAGAAATGAGATGAAGAGCCAAGGAGTCTTTATAGATGAGCCGAAGAGCCAGGGAGTCTTTATAGAGGAGCTGAAGGATCAGGGAGTTTTTATAAAATATCTGAAGTGCCTAGCCTGAAGGGTCAAGGGCCAGGGAGTCTTTGTCAAAGAGCTGAAGGGCCGGAAATTCTTCGTCGAAGAACTGAAGGGCCGGAGAGTCAAGACAAGATTAATGAAGTCTTATTTATAAACACGATGAAGGCCAGGGTATCCTTATAGACGAACTAAAAAGCCAGAGAGTCTTTACAGACGAGCGGAAGGGCAAGGCAGTCTTCATAGATGAGCTGAGTTGCAGGGATTCTTTAGAATAGAGCTGAAGAGCCTTACAGTCTTTATGGACAAACTGAAGGTCCAGGGAGTCTTTATAGACGAACTGAAGCAGGGAGTCTTTATGGGCGAGTTCAAGGCCAAGGAAGGAGAGAATTTTTTAAGGACAATCTAAAGCAGAGAGTATATATTGAAATGAAGCAAGGAGTCTAAATTGTTTGTTAGTCAACCTGAAAACCAAGGACGAGAGGAAGGACAGGAGGCATTTATAGACAAGCTACACGAAAAATGCTACTTACGGAGGACTTGAAGCGCGAGGTCCTTAGACACGATCTTAAGCGTCAAATCGTCTGCATAGATAACTTCGGCTGTAAATTTTTATAGAAACGGCGTATACATTCACTGCTCTTAAGTTTTATCTAAAATTGTATTTGGAATCAGAATCTTATGAAGAGATTTTTAGATTAGTCGAAAAGTGTTGCCTCAATCACAAATTGATCACTTGCTCGTAAGTATGAATATGCAAAAATATCCTTTCAGCTATTTACAACAACAGCAACTCAATAATATTACAAATTCCCTTGGTTACCTTGACCAAGTTAAGAACGGAATTATTTCCCCATTTTGATATACATTTCAAGGTATTTAGGTCAAAGTAAATACAATGGCAAAGCATTTTTTTCTACTCCAGCAAAATATCTTCGAAGAAAACCAACCGACATTCTTTGTATGTCAATATAAAGGAATGGAGAATTACACAGAAATCCATGCATCCAAGTATCCTTCTAAAGAGGATACTTCATTTGATAAAACTTGATTGGCTTTGGTTTGCACATTCCAAAGTGGAAGGCTACCCTTTTTGCAGTTGGAAAATTAAATATTCCTGGAATGAAATAAAATGAAAGATGTATCACATAACTGTGTGTGTGTGTCCGTTTATTTACCACGAGTTATTTGTGTTGGTTAAATAGAATAAAATGTATGTAGGGATGTGTATTTGTGAGCGGTTTGCATTGTTGTAGTTTTGTCTTCTAAAATTGTCTTCTTTGCTTTGTAGAATCTCAAGAAGAAGAGGAAGTTAAAATCTGAAGCATCATGCCACTAACAGCTGCACAAAGGCAGTGGAACATCACCAACAGCAGCATAGTAGCACACTTATGCGCTCCAATGAAGCACATAATTATCAAATAATTGGATGCGACACCAGCTGCCAGCTTAAGATGTTGCAAACGAGCAGGAATACACTTTTCGAAGATATCCTCAACGTAAGTAAAATGTGCGTCAACAATAAGGAACTGTGGTATAGGACCGAATGAAGAATGACATTCAGATGTCTAATATAGTCAGAGAAGTCCTACAAAATTTCCAAATCCACAGAAGAGGACAAATCTTCAAAGACTCCCGGAATCAGTTTGCCTTTGAAGATTCCCTACTTGTGTTCGTCTATAGAATCGTGTTATCAATCGTATCTACAGAGTATCATACTCTTCAGCATAAAATCTCACTGTCCTTCAGCTCTTCCATAACAATTTACATTCGTCTATAAAGGCTCCCTGGCTGACATCTCCTCCCGACTTGCCTATGCAGACTCCTGGACTGGATGAGTACTAATCCATTAGAATCGTATAAAAAATCTCTATTTCAGCGTAACTATAAAAAACCGTTATTTCTTTAGGTGAATTGTGAGGAAAACTAAGCCTAAGATCGCTATTATGAAGTACCGATCCTTTCATTAGCCTTGTTGGTCTAAAAAGAATCCCTTCAGCTTGTCTAAAAAGACTTCCTTCAGCTCGTCTAAAAAGACTCCCATCAGTTCGTTTAAAAGGACTCCCTGCAGCTCGTGTATAAAGATTCGATTCAGCTCATCTATAAAGACTCCCTGGCCTATAAAGTCTATTCCCGTCCTTCAGCTCGTCTATAAAGACAACCTGCCGTTCGGCAGGCTTGCCAATAGGGACTCCCCGGCCTGGCCCTTCAGCTCGTCTATAAAAAATATATTACCCTTCAGCTTGTCTATAAATACTCCCTGGACCTCCAGTTCATCTATAAACACCCTCTGGTCCTCCAGCTCGTCTCTAGAGATTTCCTGGTCCCCAGTTTGGCCCTGGCCCTTTAGCTGTTGTATAAAAATTCCCTGGTCCTTCAGCTTGTTTATAAAGACTCTCTGGTCCTTCAGCTCGTCTATAAAGATTCACTGCCCTTTCAACTCTTCTATGAAGTCTCCCTGGTCCTCCAGCTAGTCTATAAAGTCTCACTGGATCTTCAGCTTATCTGTAAAGATTATGCAAAGCTTGTCTATAAATACTCGCTGACCCTTCAGCTTGTCTATAAATACTCACTGGCTCTTCAGCTCTTCAATTAAGACTCCCTGGTCCTTCAGGTCGTTTATGGTCTTGTACTTCTGCTGGTCTATAAAGACTCACTA
>NW_026877367.1:0-21710 GCF_032173495.1 Musca vetustissima | reverse complement strand
AAGAGTAACAAAATTATTATATGCAAATTAAACAAAAAATAAAAAAGTTTTAAGTTGTAATTTGAAAGAGAAAAAAAAAACAAAACAAAAAAAAATAGTTTACTAAAATTCTATGCTTTTTACTATATTGCTAAAATTTAAATGCGAGTGATAAGCCTAAAGGTATGCTACAGATACAGGGGATATTTAATTTTGGAGGGCAATTTGATTTTTTTTAAAAGGTAAGTGTTGAGTTTCTCTTGCAACTACATAATTAAAAACTGTCAATGCTTCTAACAAAAACATCGATAACGTAATTTCCTTTAAATAAAATGTTATCGATAATAAATTTTCTATGACGAAAAATTCTCAATTAAAAATTTTCTATGAAAAAAAGATAGCGATAAAAAATTCTTTAGAGAAAAGTTTTCGATTGTAGCTTAACTACAGAGAAAACATGTCGATAACAATATTATAAGGTCACCCAGGGAGACCAGCTGTATATATGTGCCACTCAAGTTTGCTGTCAAAATGTATTATTGTGAATTGACTCCCATTATGAAAACGTAAACAAAGTCGAAATTTTTGACATTAAACTTGAGAAAAAACAGCTGCTTTCCGATTTCGATTGCTACCTTGGTGACCTTATTAATAGATCTTGGGCGACACAAATTGGCAATTAGAATTTTTCGATATCGAAAATTTGCCGATAACAACCTAAAAAATGTGTACTGTCACAAATTTTCGATAAGAATTTTTTATCGTTGAAAATCACCAATAAGAACAAAAAAACTATTGGTCTGTTCCCGTACTGCAAGAATCTACTAGTTTTTACAATTTTTGTCGATATCATAAAGGAAAATTTGATATCGTAGTAAAAAGTAGTGGATTCTTATAGCACGGGAAAAGATAAGCTGATACTACATGAGTTCCGATACGTGTTGAGTAACTAATAATAAAGGTTTGTGTACTGGCTAGGCATTAGCCACTATTTTGAAGCTGTAGTGAAACGTCCAGGAACGAAATGGAAATGAAACATCAGCTGTATTTTAGCAGTTTTCTTTGTCTAAACCATTTTTCCACCTGACACGTAGATGGCGCTACTAGAATAAAAAAAAAATCCGCACAATTTTAATTGATGGTCTGTTCCCGTACTGCAAGAATCTACTATTATTTACTACGATAACTATTTTTTCCTTTATGATATCGAAATAAATTGTAAAAAAAGTAGTAGATTCTTGCAGTACGGAAACAGACCATGTGTTTCAGGACGGACCATTAGTTTATCAAACTTTAGAAGATCGAAAATTGGAGAAAGTTTCTATGAAAATTTGGAAAAATATTTTTAAACCAGTGAGCGGTGCAGTATAGTCGGACGGGGCCGACCATATGATACCCTACACAACTATCACGAAAAGCAAACTTTCTGCGGTTCTATATTCTGAGCCTGAACAATATTTCGTGATATTTGTACCCTTCTTTACCGATTATAGATGAACAACTCCACTTTCTAACCCTGGAATATTTTCCAAAATATTTTTTGCTCGAAGTGAATTTTTACGCCATAAAATAAAAAATTGGTCACTTTAAGTTTTGGTTGATTTGACCCTCGGAATATTGACCGATCATCATCTAAATAGCCGCTCTAAAATATGTGATGTTGTGCATATAATAATTGCCTCTAGAGCGACTAGAAAATCTGACAAAATTAAAGTTTTCGGTTTATTGCACCCCCTGAATGAAATCTCAACTTCACCGAAAACTATAGGCGTCGTCCTTGACCATAATCGGAACTTCATGTACAATTTCAAAGCGATCAGTGTAAGATTTCCGCCCTCTAATGGAGTAATAGTAATACTATGCACATAGTCACCTTTACCCATCCTGCATACAAAATTTCGTGAAGATTGGTCCATAAATGTGGCCTGTATCGTGATTAAAAATTATAATGGACAGACGGACGGATACACATGTCTAGTTCGACTCAGCTAGTCGAGATACGACGATGGTATACTTAGGTGGGTCTAGGACCAATATTTCGCGGCGTTACAACTTTTGGGGCTGCACAAAGCTATAATACTCTGACAACATAGTTATGTAGGGTATAAATATATTTCTTTAATACTATACTTTGTTTTATAACATTTTTTTATTAAACCAAATCATAAAACAATTTTTAAAGCTGCCTTAAAACCCAATTTTTTAATCCACGTCTTAAAAACTATTTTCTAATATACGCCTTCTATTTTTTGAAAAAAGAAAAAAATCCACGCCTCCTATTTTTGAAATACAATTCAAAATTATTTTTTTTATAAAATTTCACTTTATTTTTTTTTTAAATTCCAATTAAAATTTTGTTAACACAACCACGCCTTAAAAATGTTTTTATAAATCCACGGCTTCCGTTTTTTGAAATATTGTCTTTTTAATTATTTAAACCCTTTTCTTTTTAAAAACATCGACTCCAGATTTTTTTGAAATCGACATTTTTTTTATTAATTTTTATCTAAAAAAAGATATTCCAATCGATCACATTTCATTTATTGACAGTGACACTCCCTACGATACTCTCTCACAATTAGTCTCTGAAACAAACTATAGGACCCTTGATAACGAGTAACGGAATAACGTAATGTATGTACGTAATTCTTCTTCTTCAGACATATGTTGCCATATGTCAATTCCACCACAATTAGAGGGAAATTTTAAAGTGATGTACGTAATTCGTTTTTAATTTCGTTCAAAAAACCGTGAGCGAACATGGTATTATCGATATTATAAATAGTGCTGCCATTATCTCTGAGTTGTGATATCCCCAATCGTCAATTCTCACCATGCCCTTTTTTCCAAACAATAACGTTTCTTAAGTTCCACTTTCAGTTACTTCGTTATCGGTTATTTTTGCTTCTCCCCCCATTTGTAGCAATTGGAACGTTTTTAATTTGAAACAGGCATTCATTTACAATCGAATAACCAACCATTCTACAATCGTTGTTGACGGGCCGTGTATCGAACGGAGTACGACGGGTCGGTTAAATGAACAAAGCAAAATTTGTTTTTTTTTCATTCTTTTTTTTATAGAGAAATATTAAATGAAAAATTAGATATATGTGGAATTAAAAGAAGAAAATGTGAAATGAAAAGATTTACATATGTGTGAAAATAATAATAAGAAAAGAATAATTAATTTTGTTTTATAGTTTGCAGGGTGTTGTTGCAGCAGCTGCATGCAGTAGTAGAAAAGAAAGAAGTTGTGTTCGCGAGTGTGTGTCCGTGTGTGTGTGCAAGGAAAATAAATCTTGACAACTATTTAAAATAATAATACAAAATTGAGAATTGCTTGCTATATTGTGTGTAAAAGAAAATGTAAGCTTATATATAAGTTTTTTATTTGTAAAACAAAAAAATAAATGAAAAAAGAAAAAAATGAATTAAACCTTGAGAGCATCCATCCAACCCAAAAAGAAAAAAAAAACATCTCAGTTATGTGAAAATATGAAAAAAGATGTGTGTGAGAGCAGACATACGAAATTATCATTCATAAAGCTTCTTGTTATTATTCAATTTTCAAATGGAGAAAAACCAACAAGGATAATTTAAAACAAAAAGAGAAATTGGCTAATTTGTTTACAAGGTTTGCAAAACAAAAATTTACATTGTTCCCAATTTGAAAGTAAAAAATAGCACAGAAAACAGTTTGTGTGTTTTTTCTGGCCTTATCCCCATATCTTTATATGTATATTTTTATTATTATTCTTCTTTTTTGGTGTTCTTTCATAAATCTCACCTCCTACTGCGCATAACAACAGTCTTATTTTGTGAGGGCTCCATATTCTGTGGGCTCCCACAGCCATCAAGTGTTGAGCATAAACATACTGTTGTTGTTTTTGTTATCTTCTGTTGTAAGCATAACTCTCCTCGCATACAGTTGTTTATGCACTCACTCTCTACACTCTCTGTAAGAATTATCCCTTCATATTACGCCAATTGTTGTTGTGTTGTGTTTGGGGTTTTAAGTCGTCGCCTCTCTGAGAAGAAGCCTAGCTTGAGCTTAATTTCATTTTTGTTTGTTTTGTTATTGACAAAGCCCAACCAACCAACCCAGTCAGGCGAGGCAGCAAGCAAACCAGCCATCAGCAGCAAGACCGTTCAGTGGCTGGGACAACAACAAATTGTGTTGTTTATGTGTGGTGTTTTTGTAATTCTTGTTTGCCTCGTCTTGCCAGAACATGTTAAAGTAGTAAGAAATTGTATGTATGTATAAATATTAATGTTGGGGATTTCTTAATGTGAAATTATGGATGGATTATCATGTGAGGAAGGAGTAGAAGAAGCAAAAGTAGAAAATAATAAGGCTATGTGTAAAGAATATTAAAAAGAGTACAATGGATGGGAGGCGGGGAATAATAAGAAACAATTACACATTGTTGGGGACACTTGACAAAGTGAAGAAAAACCACAAAAAAAGAAGTACTTTGTATGGAAAAAAGTGTTTGTGTGTGTGTAATTTTTATTTTTCTTTGTGCATACAATGAAAACAACAACAATAAAGAAAACTACATCAATTGAAATTGTGTGTCCAGTCAGTCAGCAAGCCAGTCAGCTTGTTATGTGTCAAAGCCAATAAAAGAAAATTACATCTCCACATAGAATCGTTTGTTGTTGAGAGATGAATGGAGAACAAAAAGCCCCATCATGTAACCAATAACAACAAAAATAAAATGTGTCAAGCAATATATAGTGTGTGTGTGTTTTGTGTGTGGAGGATTGAATGTGCATGGGATGGTTGGCTTGCCATGCAAAATGTATAACTAAACAGATTTTTTTTAAATAAAAATAAATAAAAAAAAGTTTAACGGTATCTCCCATGGCTACATTATGAGAAAAAATCTAATCTATTTAATCACACTTTAGGATCCCCTCCCACCATTTTTGTAGTTATGTTTACATTAGTTGAGTGTTCTTTTTTATATAAATTTGTGTTAATAAAATTTTGGAAACTAACATCCCCAACAGCCAGACAGCCATTCAATAACAGAATATTTCAACAAAAACAACATAAATTTTTTTAATGCTAATGGTTGCCAGTGGCAGCAGCCAGCCAGCCAGAGTAGAAAAATAGAATAACAGCAAAATATGTGTGCGTGTGTTTGAGTCTGTGCGGATTTCGCCACAGCTAATTGGATTTGTGTGTATAACACAGCAGAACGACAACCGCAACGCCAAACATATTGTGAAGTATTTACAAACAAATTTATAAAGGCAGAGTAAAATGGAAATATGTTTACTTCAGATTTTTCTTATTGGAAAAAAGGGGCTAGAAATGTGAACATTTTAAAATTTCTAATTCGAATGGAAAAAGTTATTTTTTTTATTTATAAACTGAAAAAAAGTGTTTTAAAAAAACTCGAGTTATGCCGAATTAATATTTATGGTGGAGTAGTTTATAAAAAAATCGTAACTAATTTTTCCTATTAGAATACTTTTGTCAAAAACTCCAATAGAATATTAATTTTTTTTTGTAATATGACAAATAATCTTATTCTTCATATAGGAGGGGAATAAAATACCATACAAAATTTGGCAGAAATATTGTTTCTAATAAAATGTGGTAAAAATCAAATTAAAATATTTGTTTATTTCACTTTTCACTGTGTTTCCAATAACGAAAACATAATTCAAAATAATTTTCTCTCTCTTTTTTTCTAAACATTGCATGTGGCAATTCCCCCCACCCAAATCTCCCTCAAAATCATGTCTATGTATGTTTGTGCATATGCATGTTTGTGGCAAACTTAAAATTTTAATTAAGCGATTGTTTATGTGGTGGCTATGCGTTAGTTAAAAAACGACAACGTTTTTCTCGACAGAATTAACCCTGCTGCCATAATAAGACAACAACACAACTCATGTCATTAACATACAAACAGCTTGAAACAAACCACTTTCACACACAATAAAAAATATTCTACCTAAAAGGGTTTTTTTCTGTTGTCATTGCACACTGAGCATTTTTTTCTCTCAATAATACCACCATGCAATGCCACATTATGTACACACTACATAATATTCGTATGTACATAGTTACAGATAATAACCCAAATTCAGACTAAAATCAAACATAACCCACATGCCATGCTCTGTATGGGCCTGCATGAATGCATGCATGTGCTTTTGTGTGCTATACGCATTTGATTGGTTTGGGAGGGGGGGTCATCATGATGTAGTATGTAAATAAATATAAAGAACAACAACAATAAGAGCAATTGTAGCAATAACAGCAAAAACCTCAATATGGTACAAGTGGTCGGTCGTCGTCGGTCTCTTCTCTATTGCAAGCGAAGGAACAACATATATGTATGCATACATACAATGATCATACACACCCTAACACCTACTTCGTGTAAACGATGGATATGAACATGCATGCACCATGTACGTGGGGGGAGGGGATATTGGAGCAAGCAATTTCTCTTTATCAATAATTACATTCGTATACATGTACCCCGACCTATTCACATTATTAAAGGTGAACTGGATATACGACTTGTTGTCGTTGTCGTCGGCTTTGCACACCTACTTACATACCCAATAGCAACAACAACAGCACTTCAAGTAGTTACACTTTCATTTCTTATTCAGGGAGAAAGGCTGTCTGACAACGGCATTACTCGTTAATATTGTTTTCTCTGAGAAACACGATAATAAGTCACATTGTTGTTATTCGATTTATTTGCAACAGCTGTGTAGGCAGCGCTGCCAACGCCACTCAACGTTACTACTAAATGAGAAAGAGAGCCTTCTATGCAATTGACACAGTTCATTGCATTGCAAAAGAATTAAACATGTGACGTCTCTGTTCGTCTTTGACTCTCTGCGTATTTGTGTATGTAATTAAAGTTTGATAATTATTTATGTATTTATTTATTTTTTCTTATTGTTGTTGTTGGGCTTAAAGATTAGTAGTGTTGCAAAATCAACAAAAAATAAAGAAAAACAAAAGACCTCCATAAAAACAAATAGACACCCAAGGGGTGGGGAGAGATAACATTGAACTATGTTTTGTTTTTCGTCATGTCAGCAGAGAGATCTAGTCACACCGAGCTGATGATGGTGGTGTTGACTTTAATTGCAGATGCATTAATGTTAGATTGAGATGAACAAAAAGAAAACAAAAACATGAATCGCAAGTACTTATGGCATGTTTAGATTGGGGGTTTATTTTGATGTGTAGTTGATGGAGAAATATTTTTAAAAGTTATATATGAAAGGAAAATAAAATTTTTAATAAAATAAAATTTATTGATTTGCTTAAAAAATAATAAAAATAAATAATAAACCTAAAAATAAGTAAAAAAAATTAAAGTCTGAAATTAGTAAACAATATTTATCATTTTAAAATAGTAAAAAATATATAAAAATAATAAATAATAAACATATCCAAAAATAGTACACATTTAATATAGTATTTTTTTCAAATATATATATATATATTTTCTAATTGTTTTTATTATCTGAAAATTTAAAATTTTTCAAACAAATTTTCAGCAAAATTTATAAAAAAAAAAACAATCCGATGAACATGTTATGCCGTTACTACACATGTTTCCTTGTAATTACACGTATGTATGTACAACATGTATGAGTCGTCATGTTCATACATTTAAGTCAAGTGTGCGTTCGTTTGATATGATGTTGATGATGATTGTTGCAATGAAATATAAAATGATAACAGGTCAACTAAAAGTTCAGCAAAATGTTCAAGGGCGATTGTGTAGTTTTTTTTGCCTTTTTTATGTTTTTTGCTATTTATATTTTTCTGTGTGTGTGCATTAAAGCTTAAATTGAATATAAACGGCAAACTGAAAACAACGGCAAATAATTTTTGTGCTGCCCAGAAAATGGGTGAAATAACCCCCAAAAATACGTTGTATAAGTTTGATACGTTCTGACTCAACTTCCCGAGCTCAGCCAATCACGTCTGCTGATTGACACCACGGGCATCTCCTCTGCAAGTTCCCTCAGCGGAGACCGTAGGGTGCAGATGCCACCGAGCGGTGGTTGTTGCTGTTTGCTCTCCTTGCTCGACACTTTTCTCCCATTGGAAAATGTAAATGTAGTAGTAAACGACAACCGATCCTCAGCGATCACCGCAATCCTCTGTGATTGCACGAACCACAGCGTTCACTTGTTTTTTAACCTGCTTAGAGTTAACTTGTCGTCTAACCATAGAAGTAACTAGTCGCATAACGTCTACGCGTTACTAACAGGTCTCAGCGCCGCCACCATAAATTACAAGAGGTAATTTATTTGTTGTATTAAGAAAAGAATACCACCAAATAAACCAATATATTTAGAATAGTTTAACTAATACTTCCTTGTGTTTTATTTCTTTTGAACCTTTATTTTCTTTTCCATTTACACCATTAACTGCTTGGGAGCTCTCGTTGTCGCTTCACCCCGCTCCCTTGAGTTAATACATTGATCACCCCCACACAAACACCACCACGGCGAGGAGTAGAGCAAACCCCTCGCCTCAACATACGTTAAATGATATGTCATTATATAATTTATGGAGAATAGAAAAAAATTAAACTAATGCTTGCATACATATGTGTATAGGAATAATATAAGCAAAATTATTAAGCGGAAGCTTAGTCAAGTTTTTATACCCTACACAACTATGTTGTCAGGGTATAATAGCTTTGTGCAGCCATGAGAGTTTGTAACGCCGAGAAATATTGGTCCTAGACCCACCTTTAAGTATACCGATCGTCATATCTCGACCAGTTGAGTCGATCTAGACATGTGTGTCCGTCCGTCTGTCCAATATAATTTGTAAATACGATACAGACCACAGTTATGGGCCAATCTTCACGAAATTTAGCATGTAGGTTAGGTTCTGACCTATTGTTTTTGGTAAAGATCGATTAATATTTAGGGAATGAAATGGACCAAATACTTAATTTTTGTCGGTTTTTCTAGTCGCTCCAGAGACTGCAATTATGCAGCGAAATAAGCATTCATGTTTTGATAAAGATCGGTCAATATTTAGCGGGTCAAATGGACCCTAACTTTGGTGTGAATAATTACAAAATTTGTATTCTATAGCGTATATTTTTTCCCCTGAATGACTTAGATATGTCGTATGTACTCGGACTTATTCAGATATTATTTAATAAACCATTACCACATTAGAGAGCGGAAATATAGCGCTGATCGCTTTGAAATGTTCCATGAGGTTCCAGATATGGTCAAGTACAACGCCTATAATTTTCGGTGATGATCAGATAATAATTTTGGGATGAAGTGGACCGAAAACATATTTTTTTGTGTATTTTTGAGTCGATTTATAGGCCACAAGCCGAACATCACAACACAATCCAAGGTGAAGGGAATCTACATAAATAATTAGCAGGACTGTACTGAATATTGGGAATATTCGGAAAATATGTCAGTGCAAGGGAGAGTTGCTGTTGATCTCTAATCGGCCAAAATATCACGAAATATTGCCCAGGCTCGAAATAAACATCCATCCAAAGATGGAGTTCCGTGGTAGTTGTATAGGGTCGGCCCCGTTCGTCTATACTGCTCCGCTCACTGGTTTTATTTTAAATATTTCATTGTCACATATATTTTTTATTGACATTTCCACAATTCTTTTGAAGGATATTTCGCGTATTATTTATTTAAAACACGTGTCCTTAACCCATAATTAATTTTAATGATTTCCTTCCTAACCTTACCTTCCCTTTCTTTGTATTATTATTGTTTTAGGCGGTACCATTTCATCTTTGCTGCTGACAGTTTGGTGGCCAATCCTTGATTTGTTCTTTTTTAATAGGATAAAAACCAAACCCTTTTTGTGTAGGTTTTTTTGCATTTAAATAGTTTGTCTTTTAAATGCGAAGAAGAAAATTTTCTTCTACTACTTTGCCTGTAACATTTAATATTTTAATACACGCAAACCCCATTTTTATTTTTTTGTTACTATGAGGTTGTCATAACAACTGCCATTATATTGGGGTTAAATATTTTGATTGAGTAAAATATGTTAATATTATGGGAGAACTGCAAATAGGTAAAGGGATTATTTAAATTAAAATATATATATATATATATATATATATAAATTTCGAAAATTGTATGCAAATATCTTAATAATCTTCCATGAGCCCGCCACTTTGTACAACCACCTTAAAACAATAAAAACTGAAGCGGAACCCTTAAATGGGAGCTATGGCATATCATGTATCGACAATTTTCTGCAATAACAATCAAAATACCAAAAATGAAGCGGTACTATACGAAAACGTAGACTTGTTGGCCGTTGTAAAATGTATGGATCAACAAGTTTTCCGGAATGAGGAAAACTCCTCATAGCATTCTATAAAGAAGAACTTCTAAAGGATTTTTGGGCTTCGTATTATCTGGTCGTTTATGAAGAAAATGCGATGAAAAAAAAGTTGACCGTAGACTTGTTGGCCTTTGCAAAATGTATGGATCAAAAAGTTTTCGGATTTTAGCGTTCTATAAAGGAGAACTTCTACAGAACTTTTTGGCCTTTCTCCTAAGAAGATTTGTTGAGGCTCCATGAAGAAAATCGTCTGATATCCTAACGCCTCGTGGCGTTTTCCGATTTTCTGTAGATGTCAATCTTCGCAAAATGTATGGATCAAATAGTTTTAATTTATGAAGAGGATTCCTCAATGCGTTCCATATGCCTTATGATAGAAAAACAGGTGAGACCTTTTGACAGCCTATAAAGAATTCCTCCTGGGGTTTTGCGATTTTCTGCAGTTGTTCATTCTTGCAATTTCCTCGTGACTTTCTTTGCAAAATGTATGAATCAAAAAGTTTTACATTACGGAGAAGACTATTATCGCCTTCTCTAAAGAAAAATCTTCTTCAGATCTTCCGGGAAGAAAACTTGCCATTTTTTCTCTTTAAGAAGACTTGCTGAATTTTCGAAGAGGAATTTTTTGCAGTTCGTATTTGCAAAATGTATGGATCAAATAGTTTTAGTTAATAAAGCAGGACACCATGGAAGAGAACATGTCAGTTTTTTATGATCTTGTAGATCGTTTATGCTGAAAAACTCGAAGTTTCTCAAGAAGCCTGTCGACCTTTTGTAGAGAATATTTTCCGAATTCCTGAAAAAAGAACACCTGATCGTGTTTTTTTTTTTAAATGAAAATATCCTACAATGATAAAAAAAATTTTTACTTCCATTTTTTGTTCAATAATATATTTATTTGAAACATTTTTTAATAATAATAGTAATTTATTTACTCATGTCCCTTATTGAAAAAATATAAATAAATTTGCATTTATTCACGTTTCAATTTAATTGAAACACTCTGAACCCTGTGCAGTTTCTTTGTTGTCAGGTTGGTGGGTTGGGAATTTAAGCCACAAATATTTAAATAATTTAAATTATTGAAACAACTGATTGGTGGTTTTCCGGTCCAGGGAAATCCGCAAAAAAAAACAACTGAATTAACAGCACTTAGCGGGTATGATTAATATCCACAGCTTCAACGAACCGCACACAAATCAGGTTCTAAATCAATTAATGTTGGGTCAGGTACCGTATACTATACACACCAACTAAACATACGTGATCTATAGAAAATAAGATGTCACTCACTACGTTTTAGTTAGTTTACATTTTTTTTTAATATTCCCTCATCCCCATGGCTGGGTTCACTACACTTGGCAAACATTCATCAACACCCGTGTCACAGAAACGCTACTAAAGCGTGCTTCAAAAAGAAAGCAAAAAAACGAGGAAGCTGAAGAAGGGTCACTGAACACATTTGTTCTTGTTTGCTTGCGGGCTTCTGGATGCTGGCTGGCTATCCTCTAACCTCACACATTTACAGGTTGCCAAAGATAGGCCTAGAAGTTGCCTTGGCTGGCGTGTGTTTGGAGGTGCCACAGCTTTCACAGCTAATGTGGGGACATGCAAACGCAAAAATTGTATTATTGCGCATGTTTCACATTTTTTGTCTGATTTTTTGCGTTGTTATTGTAATGTTTGAGGAAATTTTCATGTTGTTGTATTTTGCGTTTATAGCAATATTTGCAGTTTTCTGTGCTGTAGCATCATTCTGCAGCAGTCAGAGATGGGGTTTTTCTGAATAGAGGGTTGCCACTTGGTGAATTTTAAGTGAGAACTCTGGAGGTCTTCTATGAGAGAAAGGCGACTTTGATAGCGGAATTTTTAAGTGCGGTTTTTGATACCCAAAAAAAAAAGTATTACACAAAAATATTAGAATTTGGTCAACACTATATTGGCGTTATATTGTCGTAAATAATATTTCGTCATCCTGGAGAGGAAGAAAGTCTATATTCTTAATCTATTTTATGCGCCTTTGGGGCTTCAATAAAAAATATCATTTGGTATTTTATATAGAAAGTTCTATTAACTTGATAAAAAACATATTTTTCTACTACAATGGAAGATACAGATGACAAAGAAAAGAAATCTTATTTCGGATTTCTTGGTTTTATATATTAAACTATGTTGTTGGTTTTTGAAATAAGTGATCTCTTGATCTGTCATTTCACTTTAAGGACTTCGCACAGTTGACCTTCTCCCCACCTTTCTGACTTTTTAGGAGGAAAAACACTTCATTGTCTGGGATTTACTACTCCTTGGTTACGAAGAATATGTTTTATGCAGCTGATTTTCTGAAAAAGAAATTCTAGCCTTCTATGATGAAGACACCGAGGTATTCTTTAAAGTGGACCTGGTTCTCTACAAATAAGAGTGATACAATTTCGATTAAAAATCCCATCTTATTATCTATGAAGAAGTCTTTCTGGCCGGCTTTGCAAAATGTGTGGATCAAAATGTTGTACGGCTTTAATTTAGAACTTTGAAGCCCTTCATGAGTACAATATACACTAGGAAGCCCTTCCTGAGTATAATATACACTAGAGCCCCGACTTAAAGGGGACCGTAGAATCACCCTTTTCTATACATATACAAAATGCACTGAAATTTAATTTACTGGGGAAAATATTCAAAGCTAATTTTGAATTTTTTTAACGTACAGGTTAACGTACAGTGTTGCCAGAAGTTGTAAAAATGCTGAACGCCAGAAAAGATGCTGAATCAGGCACTGCAAAAGCAAAAAATAGTAATCCACAATGTAGCTCGGACCGACGCAACTTGAAATTGCAACGACTCAAATCGAATTTTCTGGTTTTTGAAAACCGTCACAACTCGAAACGACGCAAATCGGGACGATGCAAGTCGGGACTCTAGTGTATACATTATAATTCGTCATTATCTCCTATCATACCTCCCATATTTTCTTCAATTCAATGTAAAAAAGCTGTCTGACCATGTTGATCTTCCAGAAGAAGAAGAAGACTTCAATGATATTACCAAAGTTCAGACTTTTTAAAGAACTTGTATAAATAATTTCTAGTGCTGCGTATACCTTGTAAGTTTCTGTACGGAATATCACCTATGATTAACATTTTTTACCTGGCTGGTCTTTGCAAAATGTAGGAATCAACAAGTTTTTTTTTCGCCCATTTTATAGAAAAATACGACTTCCCTGGCTCTTTAAAGGAAATTATCGCGATCTTTTATAAGAAAAAGATAGTTTGTCTTTCAGAAGCCAAATCCTCTCGCGTGTCTTATAAGAAGACTAAAGGACTTTAACAAAGCGAACCTTCTCTCAGCTTTCTGACTTTTAATATAAGGAATTTCCAGTACCTTTAGCTTGTTATTTTCTCTACAGAATTTCAGGTCTATCTTATAAAACAACAAGAAATAGAAGAATGGAACAGATATCTGGTCTTCTATAAATGCTCTCTCATTTTTTAAGAAGACTTCAAGGATATTACCCAAGTTCGGACTTCTTAGGAGGAAGATTTCCCAGACCTATATAAAGAATGTGCAGTGCGTCGTGTACCCTGTAAGTTTATGTAAAGAATATCATTTATGATGACCATTTTTGACCTGCTGGTATGTGCAAAATGAATGAAATTATCGTGGTCTTCTATAGGAAAAGATATCTGGTCTTTTAGAAGCCAAATCCTCTCGCGTTTCTTATAAGAAGACTTAAAGACTTTAACCAAGCGGACCTTCTCTCAGCTTTTTGACTTTTCAGGAGGTAGATTTTTTGGGCTTATCTAAGGAATCTCCTGTACATTAAGCTTGTTATTTTCTGTACAGAATTTCAGATCTATTTTATAAAAATAAAATAAGAAAACTTCTTCCAACTCTACTATAAAAAAACGACGTGGAATATATGTCTGGTAGACTCTGGTAGACAAGGATATTACCAAAGTTTGGACTTATTAGAAGGAAGATTTCCTGGTCCTATAAAATGAATTTTTAGTGCTCCTCATATCTTGTATGTTTCTGTACAGTATATAATCTATTATGACAATTTTTTTCGACCTGGTTGGTCCTTGCAAAATGTATGAATCAACAAGTTTTTTTCACCCATAAATTACACCTCGTTCAGGTCCATTTTTATAAAAAATAAGAAGACTTCTTTCAGATATAATGCAAAAAAAAGAACATCGTAGTCTTATATAGGAATACTTATTTGGTCTTCCCCAAGGAACCTGGTTGGTCCTTGCAAAATGTATGAAACAACAAGTTTTTTTGCCCATAAATTACACCTCGTTCAGGTCCATTTTTATAAAAAATAAGAAGACTTCTTTCAGCTATAAAGCAAAAAAAGAACATCGTGGTCTTATATAGGAATACTTATCTGGTCTTCCACAAGGAAAACGCTCTTGTGATTTATTCAAGGAGTTTTACAAAGAGGACTTTCTTCCCATCATTCTGTTGTTTTAGGAGGAATATTTTCCGGATCTAAGAATTTTCAGTCCTTTGTATACCTTGTAAGTTTCTGTTCAGAATATGTATGGATCAAGAAGTTTTTATAAAATCTAATAAAATCGACAGACACTTTTTTGACTTTGTTGGTCTTTGCAAAATGTATGAATCAACAAGTTTTTTTTGCCCGTAATCTATGTAATCGACGTAATTGCTCAGGTCCATTTTATAAAAAAGAAGCCTACCACAAGGAAAATCCTCTGTAATTTTTTAAGGACTTTAGTTAATGGGGGAACTTTTTCCTTTCATTCTGACTTTTTAGGAGGAAGATTTCCTGGACTTCAGAATTTGCAGCCTTGCGTATACCTTGTAAGTTCAATGATGACAATCTTCAAAGATGACAATCTTTTTTGACCTGGTTGGTCTTTGCAAAATGTATGGATCAAAAAGTTTTAAAAAATCCGTCCAATTTTCAAGACCTGAAAATAAATCCCAAAAATTAGAACCCTGTTTGTTTTTCAGCTTTTTCTTCTTCTTCAGTCGTGTCTACCTTACAGTCGACTGGTCTTTATAAATTAATGTCACACCGTTGCACAATATGAGTGTGTGAGTTTTGTTTGTTTTTTTTTTGCTCTCCTTGTTTCACCTCAACTGACATTAAACGGTTATGCTGAGCTGAGGAGAAGAAAAATAAAAAAATATTTGTTTTTTTGTTGAAAATTTCTTTCTAAGTTTGTAATTTAATTTTATTCTCCTCATCTTCTTCTTCTTTTTTCATCTGTTATATATTTCCATTGTGTTATACTTCTTTATTGGTTGTTGGCCTTTTTCCCAGCTTTGTTATATGTGATGGTGGCTTTTTTTATTCTCTATTGCTTCCGCTGAGCTGCCTGCTTGACAGCATAATGACATTTTGTAGGTGAGTTTATTCAACCTAACTGAACCAATTTTGATTATTTTTTGTTGCTGTTTCGTTTGTTTGGAAGATGATAAAGTATAGAATGAAAAAAAGAGATTAATCTTTTCTAGATGTGGGTCACATATTTTTCACCATCAAAAACAAATTCAAGTCATGGTAAATGGAATTTTCCTTCTGTTTATTTTTGTGCACAATTTTTTTGGAGGCAATGGGTTAGAGAGAGAGCCATAAGTTTCGAGAGAGGTTGAAAAAAAATCAATCTATCGACACATTAAGTACAAAAGGTGTTGTATGGAAATTCCCAACACGTTTTTTGCCTTAACTTCTAATTTCTCTTTTGTGTCTTTGGCCATTAATCATTTACAGCTTTAAAATATTATTTAAAAAAAATCAATCAATTGTTTTGAAATCATGTAGCAATATTTTACCTTTTTTGGGATTTTTGGAAAATGTTTTATTGCATTCACGTTGGAAAAAATACACCATGTGCAACAACATGACTATGCAGCTTTGTTGTTAACCATAACGTTACTTACATATTTACATGTGTCTAGTATGTACATAAATATTTAATGGATACATGTGGTCTGCTTGCAAGTTTTGCTGCAACTCTCCAAGTTAACTGCTGTTTGTTCGACACCTAACGAGACATTTGTGCCATTTGAAAACTAGTCTTTGGTGGAAAAAATGAAAGTTTGAGAAAAACACAATAAATACGTATTTTTTCAAAAGGTAGTTTTGAAGAGCGTTAAGATTATCTGGTGGAGGATTTAAAAGTTATAATCGTATATTTTTTCTGGTCTTTGCAAAATGTATGGATCAAAAAGTTTTCTCTTTCAATGAAAATGTCTTTCTCCCGACTTGCTAAAAAAGCAGACAGAATGTATAGTCCTTTTATATACATATACGAGTCATACAGGAATTTTAAAACCTCATGATATTCTATGGAAAATATTGTCCGGTCTTCTAACAATATTGGTGTGTGCAAAATGTATGGATCAAAAAGTTTTATTTTTAGTAAAGATGTCTTTCTTCTGGCTTGCTATAAAGTAGACAGAATGTATAGTCCTTCCAGGGTTTTCCTAGTTTCGAAGAGCGTTACGATTATCTTGTGGAGGATTTAAAAGTTAAAAATTTTCTGGTCTTTGCAAAATGTATGGATCAAAAAGTTTTATTTTTCAATGAAAATGTCTTTCTCCCGACTTGCTAAAAAATAGACAGAATGTATGGTCCTTTTACATACCTATACCAGTCATCCAGGGGTTTCAAAACCTCATGACCTTCTATGGAAAATATTGTCTGGTCTTCTGACATTATTGGTGTGTGTGCAAAATGTATGGATCAAAAAGTTTTATTGTATGGGTTAACTTAACTGGTTTGTGACCGAAGTTTCGTTCCATAAGCCGAACTTAAACAAGATTTGTAGGCGTTTCGGTTTTTTGAGTAGTTTTTTCCAATTTGTTGAAAAAAAAACATCGCAATGTTGTCTTCCACTTGATCTTTCCATCTAATTCGTGGCATTCCCCTTCTGCGGGAACTATCTGCTGGTTCGCTGTTATATGCCCTTTGAGCTGGGACATCTTCATCTATTCTCACAACATGACCTAGCCAACGTAGTGGCTGCATCTCGATACGTCTAACAATGCTGATGTCCGAAAATAGCTGGTAAAACTTATGGTTCATTCGACGGCGATATTCTCCGTCAACGCAGGTTGGCCCATAGATCTATAGGAGAATTTTTCTCCCAAACACTCCAAGAGCAGCCTCATCTACTTGCGCAAGTATCCATGCTTCAGATCCATATTACAGCACGCATAGTATCAACGTCTTGTAGAGTGTGAGTTTGGTCTGGCGGGAGGTGGCCTTGTTTCTAAACTGCTTACATAGACCATAGTAGCATCTGTTGACCAACATTATTCTTGTCCGAATTCCAAAACGGATATCATTAGTTTTATTTATTTATCTTGAACCTGTAGTTCTCAAGTTCCACAATTGTTCCGAGTATACTGGGCGTCTTGCGCGTTGTTACCATCAGCTTGTTGTTCTCGCCGTTTAATGCCATACCCACATGGGACAAGGTTTATAAAGTTATACTGCATAACCGAATTAATTTTGCAGGAATTAGGGATACGTAGTCGAGCGCAAAAGTCGATTTTTAGATTTTTCGATTTTTGCCTTTGACTAATAAGTCGACTTTTCGATCTTTCGATTTTGTCAAAACTCTTCAAAATAGATTTTCGATTTTCAACGACTTCTGCAAAATCGACTAAAAATTTGATTTTTTATATGAATTATTGTTAACAGCTAATGTAAAGTTCCGGAAAGTGCAATTTTTGGGAAATTTTAGCTTTGTGATAAAAAACAAGTTATTGACTTTTGACTTTTAGACTTTTCAATACAAAAATTCGATTAATCAATTAGTCGAAAGTCGATTTCCTTATCCCTAGCAGGAATGCCAAAAGCAGACATTGCTTTAAACACCTCTGAACGGATAGGGCTGTCAAATGCGGCTTTATAGTCGACAAATAGGTGAAATTTGTCGATGTGCTTTTCCCTGGATTTGGCGCAGAGTTAAAATCTGGTCAATGGTGGAATTGCCAGGTCTGAAGCCGCATTGGAGCCAATAATATCATTGACCATTGGCTTCAGCCGTTCACACAGTGCGCCGATTAGCGCTTTATATGCAATGGGAAGGAGACTTATCCCTCAATAGTTGGCACGTATCGTCTTGTCTCCTTTTTTTGTGCTCGGGACACAGGATGCTGAGGAATATCAATTGAACACTTTGCAAAATGTATGGATCAACAAGTTTTTTTTTTGAAGTCTGATTATATTCTTCTCTGACTCCGTGTATACCTCACTCTTTATTCTTGTTTCTTCTATTTATAATTATTTATTTTTGCTTTTATCTCTTGTGCGAACAAGTCTATTACTTGTCAATTAGATATCCATTAGTTGGTTCACAATAACTAATTATTTTTGCTGTGGTGGTGGTGGTGGTAACAACTCCAACATTCTATTAGTTAGAAAGTTGTATCGGCAATAATGCTAATAGATTTTTTATGATCGGCCTCAATTACCACAAATAGACAGACCATATCTATTTTTTTGTTGGTGCCGCAGAGTGGTTAGATCACTTGTTGTTTTTGTTTTTGTACCATTTACTCATATTTGTCAATATTAACGTTGGCACAGACAGGTTAACTGGTCGTGATCTTTGAGACGCACACTCTCTTCAAGACATGTCTAAATTTGGTTTAGCAAATTTCCAAGAAATTTGCAAAAAAAAAAACTCTTGAAAATAATCTGATGAGAGGCGGGAGAATTTTTTGCTGGTTATGATTTTTTTTATTTTCAATTCCGTTAGAGATTTTTTGTGTGATACTCAAAGCTAAAGCCAAGATGAAAATGTAATACATACATATGGAGTTTTAAATTTTAATTTTTTTGTACAGCAGCGAACACAATGACAAATACGAATGAAATAAATTTCAATTGTCATGAGATGCAAGAATGCGTCATTGGCCAGTTTACATTTTGTGTCTCTAGTCTGTTTTTATTCTCGCTTCTTTGTTGATCATTGACAAAAGATATATGGTAGAAAATAATATCGGGGTGGGAATTTCGTGCACTGTGGCTTGAAATTGACACAAATGTTATGCGGAAAAGGCACGTAGGTCCGTTACATTATAATATCGAGGCCAATGAATCATCGTCTCCTTATTTTCTGGGAACAAATATGAGAGATTAGAATGAATGTCTCTAGTCTGTTTTTATTCTCGCTTCTTTGTTGATCATTGACAAAAGATATATGGTAGAAAATAATATCGGGGTGGGAATTTCGTGCACTGTGGCTTGAAATTGACACAAATGTTATGCGGAAAAGGCACGTAGGTCCGTTACATTATAATATCGAGGCCAATGAATCATCGTCTCCTTATTTTCTGGGAACAAATATGAGAGATTAGAATGAATAGCCTAAACAGACTTTTTAGGTAGGAAAAAAATAAGTTTCAAATTTAGAGGCCTCGAAATTTTGTCGTCGAACCATTACTATATATTCCTTTTTAGTTTTCACCCATATTTTTCGGAAATATACATTTTTTGTTGCTAAATCTTGTTTTTTTTTCAGGAAGTACATTCTTTAAAAAATGTTTAACATCAAAGGAATAAAACTTGTTGATTCATACATTTTGCAAACTTACTACCAGAGTGGAGAGTAGAGTGGCTGAAAAATATTTTTTAATATCCACGCCTACATAGAGTGACTGAAAATTATTTTTAAACCTGTGAGCGAAGCAGTATAGTCGGCCGGCCATACGATACCCTACACAGCTACGACAGAACTCTATCTTTCTGCGAATTTTTATTCCGAGTTTGGATAATATTTCGTGATAGTTACACTCTCTTGCCCGATTATAGGTCAACAGCACCTCTTCTCTATATTGACATATTTTCCGAATATTACCGATATTCAGTACAGCCCTTCTAATTACTTGTCCAGATTCCCTTCACCGTGGGTTGTGTTGTGATGTTGGGCTTTCAATTGTGGCCTATAGATCGACTCGAATAAACACAAAAAATTAAATTTTCTGTCCACTTCATCCCAAAATTATTATCTGATCATCGCCGAAAATTATAGGCGTTGTCCTTGACCATAACTGGAACCTCATGGAACATTTCAAAGCGATCAGCGCTATATTTCTAGTGTGGTAATGGCTTACTAAATAATGTCTGAATACGTAAGCACCTGTAAATATTTAAGTATAACTCCCACATCCGAGTACATATGACAATATAATTGGTATCAATTTAAAGGCCAACCATTCCTCTTGGATATACTATCAACTCGGCTATATGCCCTTCAGGAGTAAATATATACGTCATAGAATAAAACAGTGTATAGTAGCAGTATAGTCGGTCGGGGGCCGACCATACGATACCCTATACAACTACCACGAAACTCTAATTTTCTGCGGATGTTTCTTGCTAGCCTAGGAAAATTTTCCTGATATTTGCACCCTCTTGCCTGATTAGAGGTCAACAGCACCTCTTCCTTATACTGACATATATTCCGAATATTACTAATATTCAGTACAGCCCTTCTAATAACTTGTCCAGATTCCCTTCACCGAGAGTTGTGTTGTGATATGCGGATTATATTCGAGTCGAAAACACACAAAAAAAATTAAATTTTCGGTCCATTTCATCCCAAAATGTTAATCTGATCATCACAGAAAATTATAGGTGTTGTCCTTGACCATAACCATAAAAGTTCTAAGCGGTCAGCGATGTATTTCCGTCCTCTACTGTGATAATGGGTTACTAAATATCTGAATACATAAGTACCTGTAAATATTTGCGTGTAACTCCCACATCCGAGTACACACGACAATGCAATTGGTATCAAATTAAAGGTAAACCACTCCTCTTGGATATACTATCAACTTCTCGGGTATATGTCCTACTGGAGGAAATATATACGCCATAGAATACACATTTTTTCATTTTCCACACAAAAGTCAGGGTCCATTTGACCCGGTAAATATTGACCAATCTATATCAAATTATAATGGACAGACGGACGGACGGACACACATGTCTAGATCGACTTAAAGGTGGGTCTAGGACCAATATTTCGCGGCGGTACAAACTTTTGGGGCTGAACAAAGCTATAATACCCTGACAACATAGTTGTGTAGGGTATAAAAATTTGTAATTTTTCACACAAAGGTCAGAGTCCATTTGACCTACTAAATATTGACCGATCTTTATCAAAACAGTCATGCTTATTCTTTGGCCCGATCCCTTCTTCCATGTAAAAATTCGCGATGTTTGGGCCATAATTGCGGCCTCTGGAGCGACCAGAAAATCAGACAAAAATAAAGTTTTGGTCCATTTCATCCCTTAAATATTAACCGATCTTTACCAAAAACAATTGGGGTCTTCATTGGCCACAACCCATCCTACATGAAAAATTTCGTGAAGATTGGTACATAA
>NW_026877366.1:0-22185 GCF_032173495.1 Musca vetustissima | reverse complement strand
TAAAAAATTTCTGTCATTGAAACTCATATATTTAATAATATTATTAATATCAACATGTGCAATGCTAATAAAGATCTTCTAATAAACAAAAAAAAATAGAAAATTTGTAGCAAAATTGGCTGAGAAATGGAAATACGACCATAGAAGCCGCCACAAATTTGAAGAAAACAACAAGGAGTGGTTAGACGGATAACTTTTATAAGTTAATCCACTGACTAATCGTGGAACACCCGATAAGAAGTTTGACGAATGCTCCAACAAAACGAAACTAAAATGTTATCCAAATGGAGTCCAATTTACGAACTATTCAGCTCAAGTGCCTTTACAAGATATGGTAGATCATATTGTTACGCGCCTCGAAGAAGCTCATTTTTCTATCAGAATTTAATGTTGCTGAACGGAGTGTGCAGAATCTCATTTCTTGCGGGTTCAAAATCGATATTGAATCTTTTATGGAATATGCTTTACAAAACGCAGAACTTTTTATCATACTGTATCCTTGGTTTTATATGCCGTGTTCCATACATAAAATCTTAATACATGGAGCCCATATAATTAAAGTATCAACACTTCAATTAGGAAAAATGTCGGAAATGGAAGCCCGGCGAAGATTGCCGCAATTTCCGTGAGCACCATACGCGAAATACATCCCGATTAAATACAATGAAAAACTTAATGCAAGCGCTTTTGTGTTAATCAGATCCCTTGATTTCAAATTTACGCAAACCACAAGCAACCAAAAAAAGAAAGATGCCCATAATGATATTTTACAACTTTTGTCAGAACATTGTGTATCCAAATCGGAATAACAAACTATTATTACAATAGTAATAATAGTTTCTTATTTCGATTTGTATTTTTTCCTGTTTTTATTTATAATTAAATTTTTGTTATGAAAACAACTGAAATATGTGAAGTCTTAATAAGGCCAAAAATATTATTAAAAAAATAATAAATAAATGTTTAAAAAAATGTTTTTATTATTAAAGTTTTATATATTCTTGGCCCCAAAGAATGAGAAACATTAAATATACTAACCTTATCATGTTTTGCTGAATGAAATAAACAAAGTCTAAAAAATGAAAAAAATTGCAACTTTCAAAAAAAAAAAAAAAATATATTAAAATATATAAATACATTAATTTTTTTTGTTTAACTCTGTAGCTTAATCTATTTTCAACTAAAAAAAAATATTACAAAAAATAAAATACAAAATCCCTAAGCGCTATTAATTAAACGCCGCTAGATGAGCCTTTTCGCCTACTGTGCTACGCCTAAATGCATATAAAGTCCAACTCACACAAAAAGTGAAACCAGCTTACCATTCACAACGTCGTACATACGTGGAATGGGTACTTGAACAAAGAACGGTAATGTGGCTTTATTTCAAGAGACACTTCTTGGCAGCGTAATTTCTTATCGTGACGATATCTACTGGCCACCAAGATCACGTGATTATTTTATTAGGTGCTACGAAAGATCGTTTTTATGCAGATAAACCTTCAACTCATAAAAAAACAACTAATTTTTCAACTGTGAACACAGAATACCAAATTACAGTTAATTAGGTCCAAAAGCTTCAAAACAAGGAATAATGTGGGTACCCGAAGAAATGGGCCGATATACCTCATTTCAAATGTCAAAAATCTTAGGAGTATTAGCAAAGTATGTGCTAATTTTAAGTTTAAAATTTTATATTGCGAGAAATATCGTGATATTAATTTGCAATTTTATTCAGATCAAGTTAGCAGAGGGTGTGCTTAAAATTTGAACACCACCTTATTTCTAACGATATTGGGGTGTGAATTCTTAATATAGTTTTCAAGAAGACATTTTTGTTAATAGTTACCACATTGATATCTATAATATCAATGTGGAACGGAACTATAATTACATCGAATTATCTATTTCAATAAACAACATTCCTTTATTCTATTAAATATTTAGCACATCCTCCAACAAGGAGCTACCTTTTTAATAACCCCGATAAAAGCCTTAAGCCATGACTTAATTTTGTTCGCAGTTCTTATTAAAACTTAGTTTCCAGTTCACAAAACATTCGTTAAGAGCTTCGGGTAGCATATTACTTAGTTTATGTCTATTACATTGTAGATACGGTGGCTAAAAACCAACACTTTTTATATAGGTTGAAAAAAAGTGAATAAGATTTTAAATTGGGTTTGGATGGATTTTAAACGTCAATGTTAATAATTTGAACTATAAAAAATTAAAAGTTTATATTTTCCGCAATCGAAGAATGGGTATTTTCAACAGATGAATCCTAACAGTCGTCGCAATTTTGAAGGCCAGTAAAATGAAATTGGATCCATAAACATTTCATTCTGCAACCAATACTAAATTTTTCATTTGGGCAGATATAGAGTAACTTTTTACAATGGCATAAAATTATGTAAATCAATTTAAAACAAATATAAATCGGACACCCGTTGTTTATTTGAATAAATATCTGATAAACATGAGGAGTTTGGTGTACCATTTACTTAAACTCGGACGAAAAAATATATATAATCTAAACCGATTTCATCGAAACTTGTCACAGGTTTTGAGTTCTTGATGCATCATTTACTTAAAATCGGGAGAAATATATATGGTAGCTCTATCCAAATTTGAACTGATTTAAACAAAACTTTCCACATGCTAGGTTATATTAACTTCAGTAAGTTGTGCAAAATTTTGTGTCAATCGGCCTAATGTAGGATCTTTGGTGTACAATTTAACTAAAATCGGACGAAACTATATATGGGAGCTATATCTAAATTGGAAACGATCCGTACGTTGTGCAAAATTTTGTGCCAATCGGACCCACCTGCGGAATTTGGTGCAGAATTTATATCGAATTTCTAGGTTATACTACCTTCAAAACGTTGTGCAAAATTTTGTGTCAATGTTGTGTAAAATCGGACAAAAATAAATGTGGGAGCTATATCTAAATCTCAAAAGCAACGATGTGTCTATCTCGTTTCCTTTTGCCTGTTACAAACATACGCACAAAATAACACCCTGTACCACAGTGTGGAGAAGGGTATATGTGTTTTTTATGGCAAATTATGGTTTCTATATAATTTGTGGAAGATTTATTATCAAACAATAAATGGGATATACATATATATATATATATACTAGCGGGCCCGGAAGACATTGTCTTGCCTAGCAATATTTATACCCTACATAATAAGGTGGAATGTATAGATCTTTGTAATACCTTGGTATTAATCAGAGCATAAAACGGTATTATCGAGTCTTGTTGCTATTTTGCATTCTAGGTTTCGGTGGTTATACATTTATTAATATTTGAATTCGTGGAAAAAAAATAATTTAATAAATTTAAATGTACATATAAGATTGGCTTTCGAATTTAATACATTTTTCCCAATATATTTATAAGACTTTCTCATAACGGTAGTCCAATGTTAAGTTAACAGTTTAACATATAGCTTTTAAATTTGCACATACGGTACCCCCAAAATTTAAAAGAATTGCTTCTAATTTAATATTAGGGATACTTATTGAGCAGAAAATGTCATTACAAATAAAATAGTACTCCACATTTTTCGATGCTGTGGGGAACTGTGGCACGTTTTCAAATCTGTAATTTGGCAATTGGCTGTTTTATTTGGTACAAAGAATCCTACTAAAAATTATCAATATTGGACAACGGAACCCACAATATTCGGTATTTTGGGGAAATGTTATATTTAGTTCCAAGTTTTGATATATCTACTACATACAGATCCCGCCCCATTTTCGGTATTATAAAGACTTTGACCGAATTTTCTTATAAAGTTGGATTGCTGTGAATAAAAAACTTCTTCGCAGAAGGTATGCACTATGGCTTAACGTTTTAAAAGGACGCCATGCATATCTCCCGCTTAATTTTCATTATGTCGTTGTCTAACCTGAGTTTCTATTATTTTGAACATTATTTTTTACAACTTTGAAATTTGCACATAAATTTCTACTACTTATAAGACATTTGATATTGAAAATGTTCAACAGAATTGCTTCTATTTTAATATTATCTCCCTAATTATTAATATCAATATTGTATTCGCATAGCTCCCATATAACGTATCCCTTAATATTCGGTATTTGGCTGTAATTATATATTCGCCCAAGCTTCCAAATATCCCCCACATTTTTTGATGCTGTGGGGGATTTGGACACGTTTGTAAATCTGATCGGCTGTAATTTGGCATTTGGTTGTTATTTGGTAGAATGAATCGCACTAAAATTATCTATATTGGTCTACTGTTTCAGATAGTTTCTATATAACGGTACTCAAAATATTACGTATTTTGGGCAGTTGAAACAATGGAACACGTTTCAACCATAGTGGCTGTAAAAGGTAAAAGTTTCTGTGTAGTCCCATATAATGGCATCCCCCATTGTTTGGTATTTCTCATGTGGTGTCAAATATATATCCATTCCCATTGTAGTAGCTGTAATATACCAAAATTGGATATTGAAGGGTAACACACATTTTAGAGGAAACATTTCTATTTAGGCCCAAGCTCCATTTTCGGAATTGTGAAGACTTTTACCGAATTTTCTCAAAGAGTTGGCCTAACGTATTAAAAGGGTGCCATACATATTTCCCATTTAATTTTCGGTGTGTTGAAGTTCTTACCCCATTTTTCCTACATGAGGGTCTATAATTTTGAACATTATTGTTAAAGAGCATGGACAGCAAAAGTTCGATCTTAACAACATTTTTAAATGTTTTAATTTAATTTATCGGTAGTTACCTGAAGCTCCACGAACATTTTAAGACTAAGATCAGATAAATCCGTTCAGCCGTTCTCGAGTTTTAGCGAGACTAACGAACAGCAATTCATTTTTGTATATATATATATATAGAATATAATGTATTTATTCACGTATATCAACAAGTAAGGAAAGTAGTAAAGTCGGACAGGGCCGACTATATGATACCCTTCACCACTATGGGTATATTATACAGGACTATTAACATGAAATTGGATGAAATAAAATATGTGATATTTATTTAAATGTGAATCTACCTAGATCTATCCATAGAGTATGTAAATCGACTTCAAACAAATATAAATAGGTCGTCCGTTGGGCTATTTCTGTACTTCTAGAAAACGCAACTACGTAATTCTATGCTCAATTTTGTAAGTTGTGCAAAATTTGATGTCAATCTGACTAACGTGAGGAGTTTGATGCCCAATTTACTTGAAATCTGGCGAAAACATATATGGAAGATCTATCCAAATATTAAGCGATTTCAAACAAACTTGTCACAGGTTAGGATATACTATCAGCATATTGGTTCCTTGGTGCGTCAATTACTTAAAATAAATCTATAATAAAAGGGAGCTATATCTAAATCTGGACCGATTTTCACGAAACAAGGCAGACATCACTCTAGGCTCAAATCGAAAGATATATAGCGACTTTGGTGTACCATTTACATGAAATCGGACGAAACTATATATGGGAGCTATATAGAAATCTGGACTAATTTTCTCGAAACTTGGCAGACATCACTCTAGGCTCAATTCAGTACTTTATGCCAAATTTCGTGCAAATCGAAAGATATATAGGGACTTTGGTGCACCATTTACATGAAATCGGACGAAACTATATATGGGAGCTATATCTAAATCTGGACCGATTTTCACGAAACTTGGCAGACATATTTCTAGGCTCAATTCAGTACGTTGTGCCAAATTTGGTGCAAATCGAAAAATATATAGGGACTTTAGTGCACCATTTACATGAAATCGGACGAAACTATATATGTGAGCTATATCTAAATCTGGACCGATTTTCACGAAACTTGGCAGACATAATTCTAGGCTCAATTCAGTACGTTTTGCCCAATTTGGTGCAAATCGAAAGATATATAGGGACTTTGGTGCATTTACATGAAATCGGACGAAACTATATATGGGAGCTATATCTAAATCTGGACCGATTTTCACGAAACTTGGCAGACATATTTCTAGGCTCAATTCAGTACGTTGTGCCAAATTTGGTGCAAATCGAAAGATATATAGGGACTTTGGTGCACCATTTACATGAAATCGGACGAAACTATATATGGGAGCTATATCTAAATCTGGACCGATTTTCACGAAACTTGGCAGACATCATTCAAGACCTAAATGATTAGGCTGTACCAAATTTCGTGCAAATAGAAAGATATATAGGGACCGTTGACATTGAATCGGTTAAATATATATATATATATATATATATATATGTGAGCTATATCTAAATCTGAACCGATTTTTCCCAATTTCAATAGGGTTCGTCCTTGGGCCGAATAAGTGACATATGCCAAATTTCATCCAATTTATTTATGCCTATAAATAAGTAAATATTAGAAGATGCCACGTGCCTTGAAAATAAATACGTAAAGGGCTACGTATTTCTATACCTTTCACCACACTGTGATACAGGGTATTATGTCTTTGTGCATATGTTTGTAACAGACAAATGACACATGATTCCTTTTGAGAGTATGCATAAAATCACTTTCTGAGCTGATTTATGCATGTCCGTCCGTCTGTCTGTCCATGTTAAATTGTAAACAAAGTACTCGCAAATCGAAAGATATATAGGGACTTTGGTGCACCATTTACATGAAATCGGACGAAACTATATATGGGAGCTATATCTAAATCTGGACCGATTTTCACGAAACTTGGCAGACATATTTCTAGGCTCAATTCAGTACGTTGTGCCAAATATGGTGCAAATCGAAAGATATATAGGGACTTTGGTGCACCATTTACATGAAATCGGACGAAACTATATATGGGAGCTATATCTAAATCTGGACCTATTTTCACGAAATTTGGCAGGCATCATTCTAGACCTAAATGATTAGGCTGTACCAAATTTCGTGCAAATAGAAAGATATATAGGGACCGTTGACATTGAATCGGTTAAATATATATATATGGGAGCTATATCTAAATCTGAACCGATTTTCCCAATTTAATTAGGGTTCGTCCTTGGGCCGAATAAGTGACATATGCCAAATTTCATCCAATTCGGATCATAAATGCGACCTGTAATTTGTTTACAATTTAACATGGACAGACAGACAGACGGACATCTATAAATCGTGTTAGAAAGTGATTCTATGCATAAATTCTCAAAATGTGTCTTGATATTATATCCTAGAGGAGTGGTTGACCTTTAACTTGGATCTCGTTTCCTTTTGCCTGTTACAAACATATGCACAAAGACATAATACCCTGTACCACAGTGTGGTGAAGGGTATATTTATGCTAATACGTCATATCTACATTCCATGATGCAAATATAAAAATAATAGTCAACAACGACAATTCACAAGAAATACAATAATTTTTTTCTATATATTTATGTCTATAAATAAGTAAATATTAGAAGACGCCACGTGCCTTGAAAATAAATACGTAAAGGCCTACGTATTTCTATACCCTTCACCACACTGTGATACAGGGTATTTGTTTGTGCATATGTTTGTAACAGACAAATGACACATGATTCCTTTTGAGAGTATGCATAAAATCACGTTCTGAGCTGATTTATGCATGTCCGTCCGTCTGTCTGTCCATGTTAAATTGTAAAGAAAGTACTGGTCGTATTTATGATCCGAATTGATTAAAATTTGGCAAGTCTCATTTGTTTGGCCCATATATATATTTTGGTCCGATTTAATGTAAATGGCGTAAATGACCACAGTTTCTATATATCGATTTGCACGAAATTTGGCATAGCGTAATGAAATAGGTCTAGAATGATGAGTGTTAAGTTTCCTGAAAATCGGTTCAGATTTAGATATAGCTCCCATATATATTTTCGCCCGGTAATGTAAATGGTGCACCAAAGTCCCACGAAATTTTGCATAGCTTACTGAAGTAAGTCTAATATAATGTGTGTTAACACTAGAAAGACTGGAATTTTGTATATACCTATATTGCAAAAAGCGATCAAAATGACCTCGTTCTAAAAGAGTTTTTGTTATGTAAAGAAATTTGTTTAAACTTATTTTTTAATATTTTCCGCATAATTTACAATCATATAAAAAGTTGTTATTATTTGTTTGCGGTGGGAGGCTCACGTACTTGAAATTGAAAAACGATCAAAATGACCGCCTTCGGCAATCTAGTGTTAAGTTTCGTGAAAATCGGTTCAGATTTAGTTATAGTTTTTTTTATTTTGTTAGAAATTGGTGCAATGCGGGCAGAGCTTCCATATATATTTCGAACGGATGTCTTATTGAGATTAAATTTACCGAATAGCGTGCATTTACGAAAATCCAATGAAGTTAAGCTTGCAAGTTGGAAAATTTTGATTTTTCATTATTTGTTGATAGTCGCTGTACTTTAACGATGTTGGATTCAGTCCGTGCCCACCCAGATATTTGGTAGGTTTTCTAATTTTGCACTAAGCACTAATTTAAACTTTAAGTACATAAATCAATATATTAATGTTCTGGAATACCAAACACACTACGATTTCCTTTTGCAATAAATTTTCTCTGTATGTACATCGTCAATTGGAAAACACCATTGTTTTTTACTCTTTTCACTACAAGTCTGTAAATCATTTCACAAAAAAAGTTATTTTTTTAGTATATTTATATTTTCTATTTTTGGATTCCCATATAGAGTTTTTTCTCACATTTTATATTCGGGTTTTGCTTTTTTGGTCGTTTCAATAAAAATGCAAATGTAAACCACAATAAAATTTATTTGCATGCTGTGTGTTTTTTCAATTTGTAGAAAAGTTTTGAATATTTGTTATGTTTTTGTTTAAATTAAAAAAACTGAAGACAAATACAAAAGTGCAAACGTGGGACGAAAAGTATATTCTGTGACATTTATTGCATTACTATACTCGAAATTATTATATTCATCAATTTGCGGTAACTCGCGCTATTTTTAAGGTTTTGTTAACGGTATTGAATCAGTAAATATATATTTGGAAGCATCTTTAAATCCACCTGTAGAATTTAAGATAGAGCTTTATATTTTTGCGCTACTATTTCTAGGATTGAAAAAATATCAGTCTATGTTTTGGGGTAATACCAATATAAAGTGCTTTGGAAATGGTGAGCAGTTTTTTTCAGCGGAATTGGCTGTAATCACCATACCACAATTTTGTCCCAAGTGTCGGATAACGATAATGTCATTATTCAGAATTTTAGATTGAAATTCAATATTTGTTCTAGTTTTGGAATAACAATACATACATAGTCCAGTTTTACTATCTGATTCTGATTCCAGTTTTACTATATATTCTGTGACCATGAAAAACTGTTGGAACAAATCCTCGTATGGTCTTATTGTTGTTCATACGCAGTAAGCTCGAGTACATGTACATTTCTTAAATATAGCAAATTCAACAACTTTACTGGTGACTCGTACTATAGACTTATACACACGCTTTCATCAAAGTATTTCGTGAAAATGTATTACAAACAGTTAGTCATAGTATATATATGATCAATTAATATTGTACGGTAATTTGTTATTATTCTTGTTATACCCTACACAACTATGTTGTCAGGGTATTATAGCTTTGTGCACCCCCAAGAGTTTGTAACGCCGCGAAATATTGGTCCTAGACCCACCGTCCGCTGTCCATTATAATTTGTAAACACGATACAGGCCACAATTATGGACCAATCTTCACGAAATTTTGCATGTAGGATGTGTTCTGCCCAATGAACACCCCTATTGTTGTTGGTAAAGATCGGTTATTATTTAGGGGATGAAATGTACCAAATACTTAATTATTGTCGTTTTTTTCTGGTCGCTCCAGAGGTCGCAATTATTGCCCAAACATCGTGAATTTTTACATGAAGAAGAGGATCGGGCCAAAGAATAAGCATGCCTGTTTTGATAAAGATCGGTCAATATTTAGCGGGTCAAATGGACCCTGACTTTTGTGTGAAAAATAACAAAATGTGTATTATATGGCGTATATATTTGCCCCTGAAGGACCTAGACCCAAAAAGTTGATAGTATGTTTAAGAGGAATGGTTGATCTTTAAATTGATACCAATTATGTTGCCGTATGTATTCGGATGTAAGAGATACACTTAAATATTTACAGGTGCTTATGTATTCATATATTATTTAGTAACCAATTACCCCACTGGAGCGCTGAACATTTTGAAATGTTCCATGAGGTTCCAGGTATGGTCAAGGACAACGCCTATAATTTTCGATGATGATCAGATAACATTATTGGGATGAAATAGGCTGAAAACTTTTGTTTGTGTTTTTTTTTTTTCGAGTCAAACGAACATCACAACACAACCTACGGTGCAGGGAATCGAGACAAGTAATTAGAAGGGCTGTACTAAATATTAGTAATATATGTTCACATTTGTTCACGGTCAAGAGGGTGTAAATATCCCGAATTTTCGCCCAAACTCAGAATACAGAACCACAAAAAGTTAGATTTTCGTGGAAGTTGCGTAGGGTATCATATGGTCGGCCCTGTCCGACTATACTGCTCCGCTCACTGGTTTTCAACTGCATTCGAAATCCCTTAGGTAGAATTATGTCATTCAAATGATATCGCCATACAAATCCTAAATCATACGCTCTCTGGCTACCACATATACATTTTATGATTTATATAGATGTAGATAGATTTAAGGCAAACTTTACACACGTCATGCGCCCTTTTATTACTTGGTGTACAATAAACATTAATAGGTCGAAACTATATATGGAAGCTATGCTATATCTAAATCTGAACCGATTTAAAGGAAACTCGCCAGAGATTAATTTTTATTGATTTCAGTACGTTGTGTCAATCAGCCTAGCTATGGATCTTTAGTGCACCATTTACTTAAAATCGGAGCTATATGTAAATCTAAACCAATTTCAAGAAAATTTGACACAAGGTTATAGTAACTTCAGCACATTGTACAAAATTGTGTGCCAGTCGACCAATCTTTGGGTCTTTAGTGCACAAATTACAATAAATCGGACGAAAATATATATGGGAGCTATATCTACATCTAAACCGATTTTCACGAAACTTAGCAAACAAAATTAATTCAGTACGCTATGCAGAAATTTGTGCCAATCGGAAGATATAAAGGGTCTTTGGTCCTCCATTAACATAAAATTGGACGAATATATATATGGGAGCTATATCTAAATCTGAACCGATTTTCTCGAAACTTAACACACGCCATCCAACCCTCAATTGAGTACACTATGCGAAATTGTATGCAAACCGAAATATATATAGGAACTTTGGTGGTATATCTAAATCTGATCACATTTTCTGCAATTTCAATGCGGTTCGTCCTTCGACCAAATAAGTGAATTGTGCCAGATTTCATCCAAATCGGATCATAATTGCGACCTGTACATTGTTTACAATTAAACATCAAAGACGGACAGACTGGCGAACAGACATGCATAAATCGACTCAGAAAGTGATTGTATGCATATTCTTAAAAGGAACCATGTGTCTATCTCGCTGCCTTTTACCTGTTACAAACATATGCACAAAGATATATTACCCTGTACCACAGAGTGGTGAAGGGTATACAAACGACAAATGTGGTCTTTTTTAATTATTTTTTTATACCCTCCACCATAGTATGGAGGGTATATTAATTTTGTTTTTCCGTTTGTAACTATATATTCTTGATCAGCGTAAAATTCTATGACGATATAGCTATGTCCGTCTTTCTGTCTATCAGTCTGTATTTTGTAATCACTCTAGCGTCTATACGTATTGATTTAGGTCGCCAAAATTTTGCATAGGGCCTAGACCCAAAAAGTTGATAGTATGTTTAAGAGGAATGGTTGACCTTTAAATTGATACCAATTATGTTGCCGTATGTATTCGGATGTGAGAGATACACTTAAATATTTACAGGTGCTTACGTATTCATATATTATTTAGTAACCAATTACCCCACTAGAGGGCGGAAATATAGCGCTGAACATTTTGAAATGTTCCATGAGGTTCCAGGTATGGTCAAGGACAACGCCTATAATTTTCGATAATGATCAGATAACAGTATTGGGATGAAATGGGCCGAAAACTTTTGTTTGTGTTTTTTTTTCGAGTCAAACGAACATCACAACACAACCTACGGTGCAGGGAATCGAGACAAGTAATTAGAAGGGCTGTACGAATTGATTTAGGTCGCCAAAATTTTGCATAGGGTCATCTTTTGTCTGCAGGCAGGTCAAGTTCGAAGATGGGCTTCATCGGTCGATGTTTAGATATAGCTCCCATATAAGGGTACCCTCCAATTTTCGGTATTTTGGGGTTCTTGAGGGCGTTATTCAACCGAATTCGTTGAAATTTCCTACATTGGCTTCTTTTATAAATTATAAATATAATTCAATTTTTGCTGGTAGCTCCCATATAGGGGTACCCCAAATATTAGTATTTTGGGGTTATTGAGCCCCCTTTTTCAATCGAATTCGCTGAAATTTGGTATTTTGTAGCCGCATATGGTAACAAATCTCCCTACCAAAAATTATTAATATTGACCCCATTTTAGGGGTAGTCCCCATATAACCCCCTTTTTATACCCTCCACCATAGTATGGAGGGTATATTAGTTTTGTTTTTCCGTTTATAACGCATCGAAATAATCATTTCCGACCCTATAAAGTATATATAGTCTAGATCACCGTAAAATTTTATGACGATTTAAGCATGTCCGTCTCTCCGTCTGTGGTAATCACTTTAGCGTCTAAACGAATTGAGATAGATCACCAAAATTTTCAAAGAGTCGCCTTTTGCCTGCAGGCAGGTCAAGTTCGAAGATGGGATATATCGCTCCACGTTTAGGCATAGCTCCCAGATAAGAGTACCTCCGAATTTTCGGTATTTTGAGGTTCTTGATCTCGTTTTTCAACCGAATTCGCTGAAATTTGGTGCTTTGAGTTCTTATTGGGTAGCAAATCTCCCCACAAAAAAAAAAAAAAATTATAAGGTTCATTTTTTGGGATAGCCCCCATATAAGGGTACCCAACAATTTTGAGCACGTTTTTTAACCGAATTCGCTGAAATTTTGTACAATGGGTTCTTATTTAGTGTCAAACATCTGCGCAAAAAACTATACACATCGGTCTACTTTTTCTGATAGGCCCCATATAAGGGTACCCACAAATTTTTTAGGTGTTTTGAAGTTCTTGAGTGCGTTCTTCACCCGAATTCGCTGAAATTGAGTTCTTATTGGATAGCAAATCTTCCCACCAAAAAGTACAAATATAGGTCCACTTTTTCTGATAGCCCCCATATAAGGGTACCCCCAAATTTTCGGTACTTTAGGGTTCTTGAGCGCATTTTTCAACCGAATTTGCTGTAATTTGGTATTTTGTAGTCGTGTATGGTAACAAATCTCCCCACCAAAAATTATTAATATTCACCCCATTTTAGGGGTAGTCCCCATATAACCCCCTTTTTATACCCTCCACCATAGAATGGCGGGTATATTAATTTTGTTTTTCCGCTTGTAACTCATCGAAATAATCATTTCCGACTCTATAAAGTATATATATTCGTGATCAGCGTAAAATTCTATGACGATATAGCCTTGTCCATCATTCTAACGTCTAAACGAATTGAGATAGATCTCCAAAATTTTGCATAGAGACGTCTTTTGTCTGCAGGCAGGTCAAGCTCGAAGATGGGCTTTATCGGTCCACGTTTAGGCATAGCTCCCATATAAGGGTACCCCCTAATTTGCGGTATTTAGGGTTATTGAGAGCGTTTTTCCACCGAATTCTCTGAATTTTGCTGCATTGGGCTCTTATGGGGTACTAAATGTCTCCAAAAAAAGTTTGATAATGAACTATAGCTGCATTTAGACCTAGCCCCTGTGTGGAGGTTCCAGAAGGAGTGGACCAATATTCCCCATCTTCGAATTTGAACTAAGTTTGGAAGAACTAATAAGATGGGCAAAGTTTAGATAAAATCTAAACTTTCTGAAACGGATTTTGTCCAAAGAAACATGGGGTCTAGAACCAATATTTCGATGAGGCACATTTCCACCGTGTTAAAGTGTCCAGCCTTACCCTAAAGTCCCCAACCTCGTTAGCCATAAGGCTAAGGGTAAATTATCCATTAAAATTTCTAAAATTTGTATTATGGTTTACATAATCCGTTTTTAGAAATGTCGGTATAGGTCCACTTTTTGGTATGTTCTCTATATTTTCATTTCTAGTACCTATCAGTATTGCTATGGTGGAGGGTATCCAAAGTTCGGCCCGGCCGAACTTAACGCTTTTTCACTTGTTTTTTTTTTGCCTTTACTTCACGTTTTTAAGCATAATTAAAGGAACAAATTCTTCGACTTTGGTTTACCTTTTTCCGGAAATGCCCATATAGATAAATATCATATAGTTAATTTCGTTCAATTTCATGCTAACGTTCCTTCGAAAAGTCGGCGTCTGTTAAGATACATATCGTTAGCTAAAATGCAAAAAGGCGTAACTAACAAAAATTGAAATTTGACTTTTTGAATAAATATTGTGAATATCAATAAACTACAGGTGTTGACAAAGTCTATTTACATTTTTGAATTTTAGCTAACGATATGTAGAATATAGTCAAAGTGGTGAAGGGTATCATATAGTTGGCCCAGACCGACTTTACTACTTTCCATACTGGTTTTACTTTGATCCAATCAAAACCAAATGTGATTACTACAAATATTGTTTGAATTATGCTTATATACAATATTAGTTGTTATAAGTGTAATATCGTACATATTTGTTATTCAAATGAACAAAAACAAATGCTGTTTTGCATTTTGAAATTAGTTGCTTACATTACCTATTTACATTAGTCAAACATTAGCATGTAATCCATTTATTTCGAACTTGTTTATTATGCATTTGGCTATTTTGGAAAAAGGAAGCATGTACACAAACTAATTATTCCGACAATAATAAATAGATTCGCAATAATGCATTATGGTAAAATATAACATTCAAAAACTTAACTTAATCATTGACATATTATTATTTAAGAAAAAATTCTAATATTTTGGTGCAGTACTTATTTAAAACCAGTGAGCGGAGCACTATAGTCGGACGGGCCGACCATATGATACTCTACACAACTTATACGAAAATCTAATATTCTGTGTTACCACATTCTGTGCATGGACAATATTTCGCGATATAGAGGGTTGCACGCTCTTGACCGACTAGAGCTCAACAAATACTACTAATATTCAGTACAGCCCTTCTAATTACTTGTCCAGATTCCCTTCACCGTGGGTTGCGTTTTCATGTTCGGCTTTCAATTGCGACCCATAGAACGTCTCGAAAAAAAAAACACAAAAAAATAAGTTTTCGGTCCACTTCATCCCATAATTATTATTTGATCATCACCGAAAATTATAGGCGTTGTCTTTGACCATAACTGGAACCTCATGAAACATTTCGTATTTACAAATTATAATGGACAGACGGACGGACCGACGGACACCTGTCTACATCGACTCAGCTTGTCGAGATATAACGATCGGTATACTTAAAGGTGGGTCTGGGACCAACATTTCGCTGCGTTACAAACTTTTGGGACTGCACAAAGCTATAATACTCTGACAACATAGTTGTGTAGGGTATAATGATTCATTTTTTATGAATTATATGAATTATGATTATATGGATATATTGGAAATTTTAAAGCAAAATGCTAGGTTCATATTTGTACAGTCGAATTCGGATAAACGAACGCCGGTTTATCGAAAAAATCGGTTAATTGAAACTAAAAATTATAACCTAATATTTCAGATGAAACACTTTACTTCGCTTAAAAGAAATATCGGTTAATTGAAAATCCGTGTAAGAGAAAGACTTTTTTCTTGCAAGAACACAAATATATATGAAACGAGAACCGTTTAAGAGAAAAAGGTCATTTTTGTAACGGGACGAAATTCATGAAATTTTTGTATGTGTAATTTCTAAAATTATTGTGCATATTTTTCCAACAATGCAAACAAAATGACTACAGAAAAAGTAAGTTCTTTCTTAGTATATTTTATTGTTTATTAATTCCACGTTTTACAGATATTGATTGAAAATGTCGTTTAAGCGCAACGAGTTTCTCTTATCCGAAGTCCCTTTAATTGAAAATTCTGCATAAGAGAAAACGATACTGAAATAACGCCTTTTCGCTTAACCGAATTCGACTGTATATAGTTCTCATATATAATTTTACATTCAATCGGATAATATTATATATGAGAGCTATATACAAATATGAACCGAGCTTTTTACTTTAAACGCGCATTTTGCTTTAAAATTTCCAAACTTATATCCATATAAAGTCGGACTGGGCCAACTATAAGATACCCTTCACCATATATATGAGTATTCCTTACTAGAACTTATTACTAGAACGCAATTTCCAAATTCATTAATAGAAATAGCTATTTTGTCAAAAACCTAATTGGTTTGCGTGGGTTTCCGACGTTTCTGACGTATGTATTATACGTCGGAAATGTATGTCATTTACGTCACTGTTTCTGACGGACCATCTCTGTCCTGGTGGCAATATGTGGCAATTTTTTATATTCTCTATGAAATATGAAGAATATATATTTATACCCTTCACCACACTGTGGTACAGGGTATTATGTCTTTGTGCATATGTTTGTAACAGGCAAACGGAAACGAGATAGACCCATGGTTCCTTTTGAGGATATGCATAGAATCACTTTTTAAGTCGATTTAAGCTTGTCCGTCCGTCTGTCTGTCCATGTATTTTTGCGAGCAAAGTACAGGTCGCTCATTTGTTTGGCCCAGGGACGAACCCTATTGAAATTGGGAAAATTCGGTTCAGATTTAGATATAGATCCTATATATATTTTCGTCCGATTTAATGTAAATAGTGTACCAAATTCCCTATATATATTTCGATTTGCACGAAATTCGGTAGAACGTACTAAATTGGGGCTAGAGTGATGTCTGCCAAATTTCGTGAAAATCGGTCCAGATTTAGATATAGCTCCCATATATAGTTTCGTCCGATTTGATGTAAATGGTGCACCAAAGTCCCTATATATCTTTCGATTTGCACGAAATTTGGCATAACGTACTGAATTGAGCATAGAGTGATGTCTGCCAAGTGTCGTGAAAATCGGTCCTGATTTAGATATAGCTCCCATATATAGTTTCGTCCGATTACATGTAAATGGTGCACCAAAGTCCCCATATATCTTTCGATTGGCAGGAAATTTGGCATAACGTACTGAATTGAACCTAGAATGATTTCTGGTATGTTTCGTGAAAATCGGTCCAGATTTAGATATAGCTCCCATATATAGTTTGTCCCATTTCATGTAAATGGTGCACCAAAATCCATATATATCTTTCGATTTGCACGAAATTTGACATAGCGTACAGAAATGAGCCTAGAATGATGTCTGCCAAGTTTCGAGAAAATCAGGATAGATTTAGATACAGCTCTCATATATAGATTCGTCCGATTTCATGTAAATGGGGCACCAAAGTCCCTATATATCTTTCGATTGGCACGAAATTTGGCATAACGTACTGAATTGAGCCTAGAATGATTTCTGGTATGTTTCGTGAAAATCGGTCCAGATTTAGGTATAGCTCCCACATATAGTTTCGTCCGATTTCATGTAAATGGTGCACCAAAATCCATATATATCTTTCGATTGGCACGAAATTTGGCATAACGTACTGAATAGAGCCTAGAGTGGTGTATGCCAAGTTTCGTAAAAATCGATCCAGATTTAGATATAGCTCCCACATATAGTTTCGTCCGATTTCATGTAAATGGTGCACCAAAGTCCCTATATATCTTTCGATTTGCACGAAATTTGGCATAACGTACTGAATTGAGCATAGAGTGATGTATGTTAAGTTTCGTGAAAATCGGTCCAGATTTAGATATAGCTCCCATATACAGTTTCGTCCGATTACATGTAAATGGTGCACCAAAGTCCCTATATATCTTTCAATTTGCACGAAATTTGATATAGCGTACTGAATTGAGCCTAGAATGATGTCTGGTATGTTTCGAGAAAATCGGGATAGATTTAGATATAGCTCCCATATATAGTTTCGTCCGATTTTATGTAAATGGTGCGCCAAAGGCCCATATATCTTTCGATTTGCACGAAATTTGGCATAACGTACTGCTGGAATGATGTGAGCTGAGTTTCGTGAAAATCTAGATATATATATATATTTTCTCCGATTTAACCCTTTCAGTGTCAAATAAAATTTTTGTCAGAATAAAAATCTAAAATTTTGTACTTAAAATCATATAAAGGCATAGAGTTTAGAAAAAAATGCAATTTTCATTTTAACCCTCGGACAGTTTCGTCTGTTTTTCAGCAAAAACAAAAACATCAATGTTAAAAGTACATAGGATAACCGTAAAATCGCAAAGAAAGAGAGAATTTTTAAATGTCGAATATATTCGACAAAAACACTGAAAGGGTTAATCTAATGATGTACCAAGTTCTTATGTTGCATAGCGTTTTGAATTTAATCCAGAATAATGTGTGCCAAGTTTAGTGAAAATCGGTTGAGATTTAGATATAGCTCCCCTATATTATAGATTGATTTTAAGTAATTGACGAACCAAGGAACCAATATATGGCTGATAGGAACAAAACCTGCTGAAATTAGTATAACCTAACCTGTGAAAAGTTTCGTTGAAATCGGTTCATATTTGGATATAGCATCCATATGTAAGTAAATTGTGCATCAAACTTCTCATATTTGTTAGGTTGACATCAAATTTTGCACAACGTACAAAATTGAGCATAGAATAACGTAGTTAAGTTTTCTAGACGTACAGACCTAGCTCAACGGATGACCTATTGATGTCATCGATTTACATACTTTTGTTCCATTGTAACAGACGAATGACATGTTTATGGATAGATCTAGGTCGTTTCACATTTAGATAAATATCACATATTTTATTTCATACAATTTCATGATAATAGTCCTGTTTAATATACCCATAGTGGTGAAGGGTATCATATAGTCGGCCCCGTAAAGTCGGACTGGGCCGACTATATGATACCCTTCACCACATTGGGTACATATGAAGATATGTATCCTAAAAGACGTCGCCTTTTCGATGAAACATTGACATGAAATTGAACGAACTTAAATATGTGGTCTTTATCTATATATAAACCGACTAACGTCAACCCCTACACATGTCATTCTGCAACATATGCTAAAATTTGTAAATCGATTTAAACCAAAATTGACACACGTTATTCGGTATGCTGCACTGTTTAAAATTTAATCTCAATCAAACGCCCATTGATTATTTGTTGTACAACAAACATGAATACGTCGAAATTATATATGCTATGCTATGCTATATCTGAATCGATTTCAAGGAAAATTGGCAGATATCAATTTATATTAACTTCTGTACGTTGTATCAATCGGCCTAGCTAGGGGTCTTTAGTGAACTATTTACTTAAAATCGGACTAAAATATATAGGAGGTGTTTGTAAATCTGATCCAATTTTCACGAAGCTTTGAACACATCATTCTCGACTTTGATGCACCGTTTACCTAAAATCGGGCGAAACTATATATGGGAGCTATATATATATTTTCAAAAACTTAGAACACTTCACTCTAGACTTTTTTCAGTACGCTATACCAAAATTAGTACGCTATGCCAAACTTCTTGAAAATCGAAAGATTTGCAGGGACTGTGATGGAACGTTTACCTAAAATCGGGCGAAACTGTATTTGGGACCTATATCTAAAGAATGATTTGTTAAGAGCTTGATAACTTTAAAAAAAAACGCATAAAATTTGCAAAATCTCATCGGTTCTTTATTTGAAACGTTAGATTGGTCCATGACATTTACTTTTTGAAGATAATTTCATTTAAATGTTGACCGCGGCTGCGTCTTAGGTGGTCCATTCGGAAAGTCCAATTTTGGGCAACTTTTTCGAGCATTTCGGCCGGAATAGCCCGAATTTCTTCGGAAATGTTGTCTTCCAAAGCTGGAATAGTTGCTGGCTTATTTCTGTAGACTTTAGACTTGACAAAAAATAGTCTACAGGCGTCAAATCGCATGATCTTGGTGGCCAACTTACCGGTCCATTTCTTGAGATGAATTGTTCTCCGAAGTTTTCCCTCAAAATGGCCATAGAATCGCGAGCTGTGTGGCATGTAGCGCCATCTTGTTGAAACCACATGTCAACCAAGTTCAATTCTTCCATTTTTGGCAACAAAAAGTTTGTTAGCATCGAACGATAGTGATCGCCATTCACCGTAACGTTGCGTCCAACAACATCTTTGAAAAAATACGGTCCAATGATTCCACCAGCGTACAAACCACACCAAACAGTGCATTTTTCGGGATGCATGGGCAGTTCATGAACGGCTTCTGGTTGCTCTTCACTCCAAATGCGGCAATTTTGCGTATTTACGTAGCCATTTAACCAAAAATGAGCCTCATCGCTGAACAAAATTTGTCGATAAAAAAGCGGATTTTCTGCCAAATTTTCTAGGGCCCATTCACTGAAAATTCGACGTTGTGGCAGATCGTTCGGCTTCAGTTCTTGCACGAGCTGTATTTTATACGGTTTTACACCAAGATCTTTGCGTAAAATCTTCCATGTGGTCGAATAACACAAACCCAATTGCTGCGAACGCCGACGAATCGACATTTCACGGTCTTCAGCAACACTCTCAGAAACAGACGCAATATTCTCTCCTGTACGCACTGTACGCATTCGTGTGGTTGGTTTAATGTCCAATAAAGTAAACTGAGTGCGAAACTTGGTCACAATCGCATTAATTGTTTGCTCACTTGGTCGATTATGTAGACCACAAATCGTACGTAAAGCGCGAAACACATTTTGAACCGAACACTGATTTTGGTAATAAAATTCAGTGATTTGCAAGCATTGCTCGTTAGTAAGTCTATTCATGATGAAATGTCAAAGCATACTGAGCATCTTTCTCTTTGACACCATGTCTGAAATCCCACGTGATCTGTCAAATATTAATGCATGAAAATCCTAACCTCAAAAAAATCACCCTTTAATTCTGAACCGATTTTCACGAAACCTAACACACATCATTCTAGATTTTATTCAGTACGCTATACCAAAATTCGTGCAAATCAAAAGATTTGCAGGGACTTTGATGATACATTTACCTAAAATCGGGCGAAACTATATATGGGAGCTATATATATATATTTTCAGGAAACTTAGAACACGTCACTCTAGACTTTTTTCAGTACGCTATACCAAAATTAGTACGCTATGCCAAAATTCTTGAAAAACGAAAGATTTGCAGGGACTGTGCTGGAACATTTACTTAAAATCGGACGAAACTATATATGGGAGCTATATCGATTTTCACAAAACTTAACACGCATCATTCTAGACTTTATTCTGTACGCTATGCCAAAATTCATGCAAATCTAATGATTTTCAGGGACCTTGATGCACATTTACCTAAAATCGGACGAATATATATGGAAGCTATATCTAAATTTCAACCGATTTTCTCCAATTTCAATAGGTTTCGTCCTTGGGCCAAACCAATGGGCCGTGCCAAATTTCATCCAATTCGGATCATAAATGCGATATGTACTTTGCTCACAAAAATACATGGACGGACGGACGGACATGCATAAATCGGCTCAGAATGTGATTCTATGCTTATTCTCAAAAAGAACCATGGGTCTATCTCGATTCCTTTTGCCTGTTACAAACATATGGTGAAGGGTATAAGAATAGGTAAATTCTTGATAACGGTACTTATAATATATTTATTTAATGTATTTTTTTTTTTTGTTAAAACATTACGTTTACAACTGCCTTAACAATTTCCAATTAAAATTTTTAGTTATTTTCAACATGATTTTGAAATACAAATATCCGAAACTTATATTATTTTTCCGATGATTTTCGTTGTAGATTATCTATACAAAATCTGTCATATTACATAAGCTAAAACTTCATTATTCCTCCATATATCGACAAAAATTCTTCTAATTCGTAATATCTGAACTGTTTTCTGTAAAATAAAAACATAAAAAATTATAAATGTTAACATAACATTATTTGATTTTTGTCCACTGAGGCAGCGCTGTGCGAAAAAAATTTAAATTTTTTTTATGGAAATTTAAAGGAATTTTGTAATTTCCCATATGTAT
>NW_026877365.1:0-21931 GCF_032173495.1 Musca vetustissima | reverse complement strand
TTAGCCACATTGACATTCATTTGACAGACTGGGATATTCAATTTTTTTTTTTGTGACAAATGAAATGTAATGAAATTGTTATCATAAGTCGGCCAATGAAAAAAATGTGTGTGTATTTGTCATTTAGAGGTATAGCCGCTGAACTTAAAGTAAATAAAGATATTATGTGTTGAGTGACAGTGGTATTGAGGGGTGATGGATATTAAAAAAAAAACAACAAGTAAAAACGTATCTAGGTTCGGCCAGAACAAACTTTTTATACGCACATAGCTGAAATCGATTTAAAAATCAAAACTTTTAACGCTCTGGTTAAACAACCTCCTAAAACCTGAAGTGCCAAATTACAGTCAATTCCTTCGAAAAATGCGGCTAAGACCTTACAATACCGAATATATGACTGGACATTCATTGGGGGCTATATCAAAACATGGACCCACATCGACAATTTTCTGCAGAATTATTTTTCATCCGCCAAGAATCCAGAATGTTAAATTACAGCCACTTCGATGGGAAACTGGGACTTAAACACTCAAAATATCGAATACGGAGCGGGACCTCTAAATTGGGCCTATGTGTATTACTCTCTCAGGAGGCAAGGTCCATTATGTGAAGACTTTTTCACCCTCTAGGACCTTCAAATAACGCTGAACATCTATATTGGTCCTATGCCAAATAATAGTCCTATGTTGAGCATTTTTTCAAATAAATATTTTACCCTCTCAGAACCTGGAATGCCAACTTGCAGCTACATCGTTGGGAAATGTGACTGAAACCTTCAAAATATCAAAATTGAGGTGGAACTTTTACATGGGTCAAAATATGGATCTATATTGAACATTTTTTGAAAATATATTTTTCACATTCCAAGAACATACAATGCATACAAAGTTTCTGGAAAATGTGGCTATGCCAAAAATGAAGCAGGACCATTATATGAGGGTTATACTAAAACGTGGACCAATAATTTAATTTAGACATAATGCTAAATTACAACCTCTTCTGTGGGCTGGATATGTAAAGACGTGGAATTACAACGAAAATTGTCTACAGAAGATATTTTTCACCCTCTAGGACCTTCAGAATACAGATGATAGCGCAGGACATCTATGGTCCTATGTTAAAAAATGGACCTAAACTGAAAGTTTTGTCAAATATATTTTGGTTTGGAAAATATGTGTAGGACTCTTAAAAATGCTAAAACGGAAGCAGGTCCATTATGTGAGGGCTTTTTCACCCCCTAAGGCCCTGAAAATAGTGAATAATTGCAGGACATCCATATGGATCCTACAGCATCCATATTTGAGAACATTAAAAATGTTCTCAAATATATTTTTCACCCTCTAACAACCTGGGATGCCAAATTACAGCCACTTCGTTTGGAAAATATGCCTAAAACCGTCAAAATATCGAACATAGTGCGGGAAATTTATATTGGACCCAAGTCAAAAAATTTACCAGCATTGACAATTTTCTTCAAATTTGTCAATGCTGGTAAATTTGTCACCCTCTAAGAATCCGGACTACCAAATTTTTGCTACTTCATGACAAAACTATGGCTAAGAAAATGAGCCAGGACTATCAAAATACCGAAAATAGGAACTATATTGAAGATTTTCGGCAAATATAGATTTCACCCTCCCGTAATGACCATCAAAATACTGAAATTAGGTCGGGACCTTTACGTGAGACCTATGTCAATACATGGACCTACATCGAAAATTGTCTTCGTTGGAAAAATGCAACTTCGTTGGGGCAGCTTTAAAAAATATGGTGTGAGCTTGGGCTGAAAATTGCGCAGGTCATCTATATAGGTCCTATGTCAAAAAATGGACCTACATTTAAAATTTTCTCAAATATATTTTCTCCCTCTAGGAATGCCAAATTGCAGATACTTCGTTAGGAAAATGTGACTAAAACCCCTTAAAAGCACGAAAAATGGGTCGGACATTTACATGGGGGCTATGTCATAAAATGGATCGATATTGAAAGAAACCTTAAAATATTTTTTTCACAATCTAAGAACCTACAATGCCAAGTTACAGACAAAGGGGTTGGAAAATAAGTGAAGGTCCTTTAAAAATGCTGAAACTGAAACAGGTCCATTATGTAAAGGTCTTTTCACACTCTAAGACCTTCAGACCTGAAGATAGCACAGGACATATATATTGGTATTATGCCAAAAAATGGTCCTTCGTGGAAAATTTTATCAAATATATTTTTCACCCTCCCAGAAACTGGAATCCCAAATTGCAGGAAGATTTGATTAAAACTTCCGGGAATCTTACAGGGGTCGAAATATAGATCATTATTGAACATTTTCTGAAAATATATTTTTTACAATCTCAGAACTAACAATGCCAAGTTACAGTTTATAGGGATATATGGGGAGAACCCTTGAAAATTGTAGGCTGTACCAAAACGTGGACCTATAATTTAATTTAATCGGAATACTAAATTACAGTCTCTTCAGTGGACTGGATCGTTATATAGGGGCTATGTAAAAACATGGACTTATATAGGACATTTTCTTCAAAGATGTTTTTCACCCTATAATACCTTCAATACTGAAGATGTTCTATGTCAATATATATATTAATTCTATGTGAAAATATGGTCCTACGTTGAAGACTTTCTCAAATATATTGTTCCCACTTCAAGAAACCGGAATGTCAAATTACAGCCAATTCGTTGGGAAAATGTGACTAAAACCTTAAAAAGCACCAAAAATGGGTTGGTACCCTTATATATATCAAAATGTGGATCTATTTTGAACAAATGCTGAAATATATTTTTTTTATATATCCAAGAACCTCCAATGTCAAGTTACAGCCAATAAGATTGGAAAATATGGGTAGAGCCTTTAGAAAATCTCAAAAGGACCATTATGTGGGAACTGTACCAAAACGTGGACCTATAATATATGATAGCGGGAATGGTAAAATACAGCCTCTTCGATGAACTGGATCTTTATATCGGTCCTATGTAAAAACGTGGATCAGATGGGATTTCAAGAACTCGGAAAAGCTTCTGTTGGGATGACCATAAAAATAACTAAAGATCCAGGCCTTATATTGAGGCTATATATTACAAATATATTTCAGTGGAGTCCTGTTACATTCCTACATATGCAATGACAAATATAGATTTATTACAAAGTTATAGAACATTTTCCCAAGAATCTGATTTAAGCCTCTTTTAAAACCAATCTCCCTTTTCTCTAATCACAAAACGTCACAAAATCTGAACAAAACTGACACCTAATATCCTAAAATGTGCATAATTCCCCTATTTGCAGAACATTTTTTTCACCAACACACAATCGCATTGACAAACGCCTGTTCAAAACAATTTTTATGTCACAAATCATTCATTCGCTGTCTAGCAACCTTCCGTCTTATTATTGGTGTTGTTGTTCTTCTTCTCTCATCTGTCTATCAATTTAGTTATGGTCACTTTATCTTGTCATATATTTGTCAGTTTTATGTCCTGTATTAAAGTTTGTCCTATTTCTAGCTGTTTTTCTTTCCTTTTTCTTCTTCGCCATTCCATCTGCATTCACAACAAGTTTGTTATTGCTGCTTTACTTAGTCCTGTGTGTTTTGTTTCCTTGAATTCCGCCGATGATTTCCAATGTAAGTCATCAACATTTATCATTTGAGGCTGTGTGTGTTTATGTTTTTTTTTCGTCCGTCCGCCCAGCCTGAAATGGCAAATGGAACGCGAATATAATATAGATTTTATTTTTATTTTTGGTTTTTCTTCTGACAGTGATGGACAATTGAACTTAGTCAGGATATAAGGAAAATAGGTCATAATTCGGCAATGGTGGTTCTTTGATAACCTACAAAATTTATACCGAATCAAGACACTAAACTTAAAAATTATTGTATTTTGATTACAAGCAACTTCGTTGTGAAAATGCGACTAAAACTTCTCAAATATCAAAAATTGGCCGGGTTAGGGTGCATGGTTGTAGCACAACTACCTCTACAATTGATTTTTAGAAAAGTTTATTCCAAATTTAATCAAATTTATCAATGAAAACGGTTTAACTTTCTACGTTGATTCGCTCAAGAACTCCAAAATACCGAAAATTTGGGGGTACTTTATATGGGAGCTATGCCTAAAATTGGGCCGATATATCCCATCTTAGACAAAAGACAACCCTGTGCAAAATTTCAGCACCCCATCTCAATTTCTTTAGAAGATGTCAAGATTACAACAGACGGACGGACGGGTTGACCGACATGGCTAGATCGTCTTAGAATTTTACCCCGATCAAGAAAATATATACTTTATAGGGTCAGAAATGAATATTTCGATGAGTTACAAACGGAATGACAAAATTAATATAACCCTCCACACTATAGTGAAGGGTATAAAAATTAAATAGGTTTCAAATCTTTGTAAAAAAGTAGTTACATTAAATGCCTCCAAAGCTCCTTGACATTGTAATAATCAACCTTGGCATCAACACGAACACATCAGGATAACACAAAATGCGAATGGCAGGATATTACGCTTTCAAGGGAAAAAAAGGAAGCCAGCCACTGCACAAAAGTTAATGTTTCTTGGAAGCTATAGATGGCAGCTATAGATGGCAGCACGGGTTACATCAGACCAAATATCTACATAGATGTAAAAACTGATTAGGATCTTATGATCTACAGGATCTTATGACAATAATTTATTGTACATGAAGTAGAATTGGTTGGGCAATAGAATGTACGAACTCCTTTCTAGACTACGATCGATGGCAGACTGATCAGCTAGGACTGAATACAGCAGACCAAACATCCACTAACCTGGAATTAAAAACAATGAGTAATGAAAGGTGCATTTAACAACCACAGGATTATAATTATTCGTACACGATATAGGAAGTGTATTGCGTAATGGAATGTACGAACTCTTCGTGAAGTATCGAGTTTGAAAATAGTGCCAACCAGAGGCAAATGGTAGCACTAAATGAGCAAAAACCTCAACCATTGCACAAAATTCAAGGAGCCGATTTTCCTATGGAACTATAGATGTCGGCCCCATCACCTAAGACAGGCTACAGCAGACAAATCATAATGCAAAATGAGCAACAACATTGCGCTTTTCTACGACAGAGGGGTCTACGATCCGAAACGACCGGAGTCTTACTCGGCCAACGTCTGTCACCTCAGCCCATTATGTAAAAGCAATAGCGCTGCTAAAACAACAACATTGCGCAAAAAAAAGACAAACTCTTCTAGAGTGGACAAGCAGATTTAAATTGACCCCAATGAAGTCCTCTGATATATTATACATTTTTAGGTCAATGCTAATTCTTCCCGCATAGATTATAACCAATGAGCGCAGCAGTATAGTCGGACGGGGCCGACCATATGATACCCTACACAACTACCATAAAAATCTAACTTTCTGTGGGAAATCTAACTTTCGATGAGCCTGGCAATATTTCGCGTCCGATTATAGGTCAATAGCTCCATATTCTAACCTTGGCATATTTTCAAAATCTTGAGGAGGATGTTTCCACCAAAAAAATAAAAATTTGGTCACTTTAGATTTTGGTTGATTTTACCCTCGGAATATTGACCGATCATCATCAACATCAATTTAATATTTACTCAGATACCCTTTACAGTGTAAAATATGGAGCGACTAGCAAATCTGACAAAAATAAAGTTTTCAGTTCAACACAACTTCACCGAAAATTATAGACGTTGTCCTTGACCACAACTTGAATCTCATGGAGAATTTCAAAGCGATCAGCGCTATATTTCTACCCTCTAGTGTGGTAATGGGTTACTAAATTATATCTCAGTACGTAAGCACCTGTAAATATTTAAGTGTAACGCCCACATCTGAGTACATACGATCAAGTACATTGGTATCAATTTCAAGGTCAAGCACTCCTTCTCGGGTCTATGTCCTGCAGGGGTACAAAAGTCAGGGTTCATTTTAAATATTAGCCAATCTTTATCAAAACAGGCATGCTTATTCTTTAGCCCGATCACGTTCACTATGTAAAACTCCGCGATGTTTGGGCCATAATTGCGGCCACTGGAGCGATCAGAAAATCAGACAAAAATAAAGTCTGATTTTCATCCCCTAAATATTAACCGATCTTTATCAAAAACAATAGTGGTCTTCATAGGCCAGAACTCATCCTACATGCAAAATTTCGTGAAGATTGGTCCATAACTGTGGCCTGTATCGTGTTTACAAATTATAATGGACAGACGGACGGACACACATGTGTAGATCGACTCAGCTAGTCGAGATATGACGATCGGTATACTTAAAAGTGGGTCTAGGACCAATATTTCGCGGCGATACAAACTCTTGGGGCTGCACAAAGCTATAACACCCTGACAACATAGTTGTGTAGGGTATAATAATAATTTTCAATCTATACTAATAAAAGAGTAAAGTGATTGACTGACTGACTGACTGATTTAACGATTCATCAACGCCCAGACGAAACGGCTGAGGCTAGAATCTTGAAATTTTGGGTGAGGGTCACTCTTGGCCCAAATGTGACAGATAAGGCTGGGTTTTTGGAAATTCGTACTAGAAGGGTACGAAAAGTACTAAAAAGTACTAAATATGATATCATTTGTATTTGGCGAACCCGTAGAGCTAGAACTCTGAAATTTGGATTGAGGGTCACTGATGGAGTGTAGGATAGATGTACCAAAGGGTTTTTGGCTAAGGTTTTGGAAATTCGTACTAGAACGGTAGGAAAAGTACTAAAAAGTACTAAATGTGATACCAATTGTATTTGGTGAACCGGTAGAACTAGAACTCTTAAATTTTATAGATATTGGAAATGGTTTTTTGGACATTCGAACTATAAGTATGCGAAAAGTACTAAAATGTACTAAATTTAGTACAATTTCGTAGCATGTGAATGGATTGAACTAAAAACTTGAAATATGGAATGCAAATAAGGGTTGAGATGTAGGGTCTATTTAAGGTGATAGTTTTGAAAGCGTGTACACATGTGTACGAAAGGTACTATATGGTACTATATTTGGTACAAATTCAATTTGGAGGTACAAATCGAGCTGAAATCCTGAAAATTGAAATAACATTACCGTCGGAGTATACTTATGTGTACGAAGAGTACTAAATCGTACTAAATTTGGTACAATTTGAATTTTAGGTGAACCAATAGAGCTAGAATCATGAAATTTGGAGTCAGGATCAGAGTGGAGGTGTAAGATTGAGATATGTGAAAGTTTTAGAAATTTGTACTAATGTGTACTAAATTTGGTACAATTTGAATTGTGAATGAATGCGGGTGTAGGGCGTGGGTATGTAGGAAGTTTTAGAAAATTGTACTAAATTTGGTACAATTTAAATTGTGGGTGAACCGATAGAGTTGGAATCCTAAAACTTTGATTTAGGATCACTGTGAGGGTGTAGGTTTGGGATAAGTAGGAAGTTTTGGAAATTCGTACTACTGTGTACTATATTTAGTACAATTAGGATCGGGGTATGCAGGAAGTTTTGTTAGATGGTTGAGAAGGGTACTTATGGAAATAATGTGGATTTGGGTGAGCTCGAATCATAAAATTTTTTACAAAATGATACTCGATCAATATTAATGTATGGATTGTTTAGTTTTTCTGACATATGCAGTTTTCTGTGAAAATAAAAAAATATGTTAATACATGTTTAAATATTACCCACATTCGCTAACGAAGTAGCGGGTATATGCTAGTATTTAATAAAGTTTTTGGTCAAACCATGGAATAATGTAGGGTTATAATCTACAGCTATATTCAAACTCAATGACTTTTATGACTATGTTGTTCGCCTATGTCTTATCGATCTGACCGTCAACTTGTCTATTGAAACTGATTAGACATCTATCTTATAGATCTGACAAAAATTGTAGAAAAATCGAAAAGCGTAAGGAGTCTGAGTGGACTCCAGTAAAAGTAATAGAATAAGGCTCTGAAGTCCCATTGACAATTACATTTTTTAATCAATATTGCAGGCATTTCATGTCCTGCATTTCTAAAAAATCTCCTTAATGGAATCGGTTACTATTAGTTTACATTTCCGATAACTCAGCAGTATTTCGTACATCTCCAATTTCTTAACTTTTAGCTTTGTAGGGTAATCAAAACGTGTCCACAAACCATTTCGTATATTTGGGGCTTTAAAGGTCTTAGGCCACTAAGAAACCGAAAAAAACCCGCATGGACAGACATTGGAATGTCAAAATAACAGTGACATAAAATGAAAATGAAGTCACGTTTCTTCAACGAAAGAAAACGTGGCCAAATACTCATGTTTTTCCATGAATACATAAGTATGTGTGTGTGAATAAATGTATGCATGTGTGTACGTCACATTTGGGTCTTTATTGTGGGGATGTCTGTTTCTTTTTTTCGATTTTGTATCATTTTCTGGGTTTAGTTTCCCAACATCAACATTACATGGCTCTTTGAGGTCTATTTTTGTTGGTCTTTCAATTGCTTAGCTTTATTTTTTCATTCCATCCATCGTCATAGTCTCCAATCAATTTATGGCTGACGTTTATATCGCCTTTACTGTTATTATAACAGAGGATTTCCATGATTTTTGGCTTTTTCTGGATGGGTCAGAAAAAATAATAAATATAAAATTGTAGAGTGAAGGAAGCTATTATGGTTTATCATCATCGTCACAACAACACACATTAATATTGGTACAAATACACAGTCTATTCTATAATATGCGCCTAAAAGTATACAACGAACATCGAAGAATTTCATATTCAAACTGGTTGTCGTCTTTGGAATGTATTTTCATCTGTTCATAATATTTGTATTTAATGTAAATAACATTTCTTATTTTAAATATTCTGCAAATATTTGCCCAGTTTGTAGATTTTTTTCGGTAGAGTTAAGTTTTTTTAGTATTTTGATTAAATTTTAGAAATTTTGTTTCTTTTACACAAATATTGTATTTCCACTTCAGTGGAGCGAAGTCGTTAAACACTCGGTTCCAAAGGATGGTAGATGGATTTAGATTTTTTAAAGAATATATTTTCAAGGCTACAGCAAAGCGTGGATTTTTTAAAGAATATTTTTTCAACGACCATCCAACAAGGCGTGGATTTTTTAAAGAATATTTTTTCAACGACCATCCAACAAGGCGTGGATTTTTTAAAGAATATTTTTTCAACGATCATCCAACAAGGCGTGGATTTTTTAAAGAATATTTTTTCAACAATCATCCAACAAGGCCTGGATTTTTTAAACGAATATTTTTTCAAGGATCATCCAACAAGGCCTGGATTTTTTAAAGGAATATTTTTTCAAGGATCATCCAACAAGGCCTGGATTTTTTAAACGAATATTTTTTCAAGGATCATCCAACAAGGCGTGGAATTTTTAAAGAATATTTTCTCAAGGACCATCCAACAAGGCGTGGATTTTTTAAAGAATATTTTTTTTCAACGACCATCCAACAAGGCGTGGATTTTTTAAAGAATATTTTTTTTCAACGACCATCCAACAAGGCGTGGATTTTTTAAAGAATATTTTTTTTCAACGACCATCCAACAAGGCGTGGATTTTTTAAAGAATATTTTTTCAAGGATCATCCAACAAGGCGTGGATTTTTTAAAGAATATTTTTTCAAGGATCATCCAACAAGGCGTGGATTTTTTAAAGAATATTTTTTCAAGGATCATCCAACAAGGCGTGGATTTTTTAAAGAATATTTTTTCAAGGATCATCCAACAAGGCGTGGATTTTTTAAAGAATATTTTTTCAAGGATCGTCCAACAAGGCGTGGATTTTTTAAAGAATATTTTTTCAACAACCATCCAACAAGGCGTGGATTTTTTAAAGAATATTTTTTCAACAACCATCCAACAAGGCGTGGATTTTTTAAAGAATATTTTTTAAGGATCATCCAACAAGGCGTGGATTTTTTAAAGAATATTTTTTCAAGGATCATCCAACAAGGCGTGGATTTTTTAAAAAATATTTTTTCAAGGATCATCCAACAAGGCGTGGATTTTTTAAAAAATATTTTTTCAAGGATCATCCAACAAGGCGTGGATTTTTTAAAAAATATTTTTTCAAGGATCATCCATCAAGGCGTGGATTTTTAAAGGATTTTTTTTCAACAACCATCCAACAAAGCGTGGATTTTTTAAAGAATATTTTTTTAAGGATCATCCAACAAGGCGTGGATTTTTTAAAGAATATTTTTTTAAGGCTACAACAAAGTGCGGGTTTTTTAAAGAATATTTTTTAAGGCTACAACAAGGCCTGAGGTTTTTAAAGAATATTTTGTTAATTTGACTCACAGGCGTTGAAAACTCCCTTGACGATCCTTCGACCCCCACTATCCTGGGATTTTTTTTTTGCCAAAAAACTTTCATTCAGTCATTTTGCCATATTTTCTGTGGCTTTTTCGATTTCCACAAGGAAACATTTGCCATGGGCAAACAAACATTTGATGGTATTTTGATGTTGTCTTTCGGCAGCTGTCAGTAGTCGTAGTTGTTGTTGTTGCTGTTTTCATCACCACTTTTTTTCTCTGTTTTGTTGTTGTTGCTATTTTTCTATTTTCCCTAGAGTCAGTCAGTAAAGATAGCTCTTTAAGTGTTTGGGCAAATTTTCGATGTTCTCTTGGTTTTTTAAAGGCTTGTTTTTTTGGGATATTGGAAAGTGTCATCATAATGACACCAAACTTATTCTTATCCTTAAAAAAATTGGGATGTTGGTTTTGTTATCCTTCGTAATGACAATGGGTCGTTCTTTTGTGGGTGGGGGATATCTTCATTCAATAGTTATTCCCCACAAAAAATGGAAATAAAAAGAGTTGAGATAAATAAAATACATGACATTTGATAACAGCAACAACAACAACAACAACAGAAAGAAAACGACCATTGGAAAACGTTTTCCATATAATCGCACATATCATCGATTGTTCGAAGTGTTATTTTTGTTGAGGGTTTTGTATTTTTGTAAAATTGACAACCATTAAGGAAATGGAGTTGTTATGTGGTGATAGGGGTGAGGTAGACATGAGAGGGTGTGGGGTTAAATGGGTTTGTGTGGTAATATTCAACATTTGTATCTGAGGTAAATTGTTAAGGATTTGAATTGGACGTATATAAATGATGTCATTATAGAAGGTGTTTTAATATTAAATACCCTTGGACTGGTGAGTATTACCACAAAGAGACCTTATTGGTATTCATAATGGGAATTCAAATGATACGATATTTAACTTTAATTGGAGTGTAGCTTTTTAGATGATACAATCCTTAAAAAATATACCATACAATACATTTTTAATCTACGCCTTGTTGAAGGCACCAACAAAATTTTTTTTAACAAGGCACCAAAAAATTATTTTAAAAAGGCCCCAAAAAATAATTTTTAAAAAATCTACGCCTTGTTACCCAACCTACTATGAAAAAGCTAAGAAAAAGAAAATCAAACCCCCCTAATGTTGACGGCCCCCGCAAACGTATAAAGGACCACGATCTGCGAATCGGCACTTGAAATATGCGTACGTTGTACAGAACAAGCGCAGTGTTCGCTTTGGCGGATATACTCAAGAAGTACAAAGCCGATATTATTGCCTTACAGGAAATGCGATGGAAAGGGACAGGCGTAAGTAAATCAGACGATTACGCTCTGTATTATAGCTGACATGAAACGAGACATGAATTTGGCTGCGGATTTATGGTTAACAGGAGAATAATAGACCTCGTCTCCAGATTCACTCCAGTAGATGAGCGAATTGCTATAATCCGTATAAAAGCGAAGTTCTTTTACATCACTCTAATTTGCACCCATGCTCCGACCGAAGATAAAGATTAACAGACCAAAGACATATTTTACGAGCGCATAGAAACAGCACAATGGCAAAGAATTGCCCACTCCCTACAAACTGCAGCAAAAAGAACAATTGGGTACCAAAAACCACCACCAAGAAACCCATGGTACGATCAGGAGTGTCGTAATGCTACTGATGTGAAAAACGCAGCGTATAGAGCAGCCCTGCAGGAGAAAATGAGAGAGGAGAAACGTGTTTTCAGAAAAAAGAAGAAAGAACAAGAAAAACGTGAGCGTGAGCAAATCGAAATGTACAGGAGACAGAATGAAGTCCGGAAATTTTACCAACGTGTAATACACCAAACCGAAGGCTTTGGTGCAGGCACATCCTCCTCCTGTAGAGATGAAGAAGGAAACCTGGCGACAGATAGAGACAACGTGATGAGGATCTGGAATTTACATTTCGAAAAGCTTCTAGTATCAAATAGTGGCGATGAATAAGATACCCCAGAACCAATAAGAGTTGATGGTATAGAGTGTATACCACCTAGCCAAGATGAGATCATAAAAGCAATTAATCGGCTCAAGAACAACAAAGCAGCAGGAGCCGATGGGTTACCGGCAGAACTATTCAAGACTGGTAGTGAAATGCTGGTCAGGAGCATGACCAGCTGATTAGCACAATTTGGCTAGGTGAATGCATGCCCAATGATTGGAACCTCAGCATCCTGTGTCCCGTGCACAAAAAAGGAGACAAGACGATATGTGCCAACTATAGAGGAATAAGTCTCCTTCCCATCGCATATAAAGTGCTATCCAGTGTGCTGCTGTGTGAACGATTAAAGCCAATGGTCAATGACATCATCGGACCATACCAATGCGGCTTCAGACCTGGCAAATCCACCATTGACCAGATTTTCACTCTGCGCCAAATCCTGGAAAAGACCCACGAAAAACACATCGACACACACCACCTATTTGTCGACTATAAAGCCGCATTCGACAGCCTTATCCGTTCAGAGGTGTTTAAAGCCATGTCTGCGTTTGGCATTCCTGCAAAATTAATACGGCTATGCAGGATAACTTTAAGTGGAAAAGGTCATACGAGACACAAAGGTGAACAGAAATGGCACTCTGTACACCAAACAACACATGTTACTCGCCTACGCCGATGACATCGATATAATGGGTCGAACATTGCGAGTGGTAACAGCCAGCTTTGAACAAATTGAAAATTAGTCTGCCAAAGCGGGTCTGGCAGTAAACGGCGAGAAGACCAAGCTGATGGTATCAACGCCCAAGACGTCCAGTAGACTCGGACCAACTGTGGAACTTGAGAACTACAACTTCGAGGTAGTTAAAGACTTTTTATACCTTGGTACCGCCATAAATAAAACGAATGACATCAGTTTTGAAATTCGGAGAAGGATTGTGATGGCCAACAGATGCTACTATGGTCTAAGTAAGCAGTTAAAAAACAAGGCCACCTCCCGCCAGACCAAACTCACACTTTACAAGACGCTGATACTACCCGTGCTATTATATGGATCAGAAGCATGGGTACTTGCGCAAGAAGATGAGGCAGCTCTTGGGGTGTTTGAGAGAAAAATTCTCCGAAAGATCTACGGGCCAATCTGCGTCGACGGTGAATATCGGCGTCGAATGAACCACGAGCTTTACAATTTATACGCGGACATCGACATAGTCAGTCGTATTGAGCTGCAGCGACTATGGTGGCTAGGCCATGTTGTGCGGATGAATGAAAATGCCCCAGCTCAAAAGGCATATAAAAATGAGCCTAGTGATAATTCCCGTAGAAGGGGAATGCCACGAATTAGATGGAAAGACCAAGTAGAAAACAACATCTTGGAACGTGGTCTTCCAAATTGGTGGACTTGCGCACAAGACCGACGTGCTTGGAAATCTTTTTAAAGCTCGGCTTATGGAACAACCGTTCTGTAACAAGCCAGCTAAGTAAGTAAGTCTACGCCTTGTTATAGCCTTGAAAAAATAATCTTTAAAAAATCTACGCCTTGTTATAGCCTTGAAAAAATAATCTTTAAAAAATCTACGCCTTGTGAAGGGCATGAAAGGACTACGCCATGTTGTAGATTCAAAAAATTATTCCTTAAAAAATCAACGCCTTGTTGCAGACTTCAAAAAAATAATCCTTAAAAAATTTAACATCTTGTTGATGTTTCGAAAAATTAAATGTCATATTTCTCTAAATTAAACTCATGATTGCCTCTATAAACAATAAAACCTATTATTACAAAATCACATAATTTATTTCGAAATAGTTTTCAGCTATCATCTGATACAAGCCATTATAAACTAACAAAATCTACCCTACCCACCCATTACTCATTTAACTTAACCATAAACTAGCTGACCACTTATGGTGAATGTAGCACCTCCCTACACTTCTCCCCCGCTTTGGATAGTCCATAGTTGAAATAAATAAAAATATCCGAGTGAAAAATGCTCTTAACAAGCTTTACACTTCCAATTGCTGGAAGTCCTTGCTGGGTAAGTAGTCCACAAACAGATACAACTAACCAGCAGATAGACGGACATGCCCATACACACACACACGTATATAGCAAACTAGTACCCCACAGGTATTAAAAAGTCATTGACAATGATTTACCGGTAATTAAAACTGGAATAGTTTGTTGCTGTAGTTTTTGTTGTTGTTGTGTTAGTTTGCTGCTGCGTCATTCACAGCCCAAACAATTGCATTCCGTTGTAAGGCAACGAACAATAAACCATTCAATACTCCCAAACAATGGTTGGACCAAGGTTGGTGGGTAGTTGTTGTTAACTTTGTTTTTAATACAAAAACAATGGCAACGACAACAATAACAACAACAACAGCAGCGAGAGTAACTACTAAATCAGTAGCAAATATTAAACAGTTAATTGGCCATAGCATCATTGTTCGACATAGTTTCAAGTTGGTATAAACCTCCATAAAAACCTCCAACAGCAACTGCAACAGCATTAAGGCAGAAACAAAATATGGGGAAATGGAGTGTTCATTGCTGCTGGTATAGGGTGAATTTTTCGACCCTACAACAAGCCTTTATAAAAATTTTCTTTATGATAAAATTATTTTTAAAAATCTACTCCTTCGAAATTAAAAAAATCCGTGTTGAAAAATTGTAAAAACCAATGCCTTAAAAATATAAAATCCTTTAGAAAAAATATTTCATTAAAAAAAAACTACTTAAAAAAACGCACTTGAAAAAAAATTAAAAATTCTACAACTTTAAAAAAGTATACGATTTATAAAAATCTACGCCTTGAAAAATAATTTTATAAAAATCTACACATTAGAAATAGTATATATTTTTTATAAATATCTACTTACTTTACTTAGCTGGCTTGTGACAGAACTTTCGTTCCATAAGCCGAGCTTAAAAAAGATTTCCAATCGCGTCGGTCTTTTGCGCAGTTTTCCATCTCATTCGTGGCCTTCCCTTCTGCGTGAGCCATCAGCCGGTTCGCTTTTATATGTCTTTGGCATCTGCATCCATTCTCACAACATGACCTAGCCAACGTAGTCGCTGCAGCTCAATACGTCTAACAATGCCGAGAATAGCTGGTACAGCTCATGGTTCATTCGACGGCGATATTCATCGTCAACGCAGATCGCCCCATAGATCTTTCGGAGAATTTTTCTCCCAAACACTCCAAGTGTTTGCGTAAGTACCCATGCTTCAGATCCATATAATAACACGGGTAGTATGAGCGTCTCGAAGAGTGTGTGTACGAATAGGTAGAATGTGTCGATGTGTTTTTCGTTGGGTTTTTACGGGATTTGGCGCAGAGTGAAAATCTGGTAAACGGTGGATTTGCCAGGTCTGTAGCCGCAATAATATCATTGACCATTGGCTTCAGTCTTTCACACAGCACGCTGTATGGCACTTTATATGCGATGGGAAGGAGACTTATTCCTCTATAGTTGGGACATATCGTTTTGTCTCCTTTTTTGTGCACGGGCCACATGATGCTGAGGTTCCAATCATTTGGCATGCATTCCTCTAACCAAATTGTACTAATCAGCTGGTGCATGCTCCTTATCAGCAGCTGACCACTAGTTTTGAATAGTTCGGATTGTAACCCATCGCCTCCTGCTTCCTTAATATTGGCTAGGTGATATACACTCTATACCGTCATCTATTATTGGTTCTGGGGTATCCTCTTCGCCGGTACTATTTGATACCAGAAGTTTTTTAAAATGCTCCCTCCAGATCCTCAGCACGCTGTCTGTATCTGGTGGGAGTGGGTTATTCTTTGCCATTGTGCTTCTATACTATTATCGGGACAAGAAGTGCTTTTGTCAAGCAGGTGGGTAAGTTTGGCGAGTAGGCCTCTGCTACCTGTTGTGTTTGCACCTTTTCGACGTCGAATTTCTTTGCTTTGCTGCTACATAAAGACGGGTGCGAACCTTGGTTGCCACAAGGTAATGGTCCGAATCGATATTCGCTCCTCGTATTGATCGAACGTCTAAAACACTGGACGAATGCCTTACGTCTATCACAACATGGCCAATTTGATTTCTCGTTGCTTGATCACGCCTTGTGTATATCGAGATGCTTGAATCTGGTGCTGCTAAATGCCATGTTTTTTGCTGCCGCGAAGTCAACAAGCCTCATCCCGTTGTCGGATTTTTCTTCATGGAGGCTAAATTTTCCCACGGTGGGACCAAAAATATGTTCCCTTCCGATTTTTGCATTAAAATCTCCTAGCAGGATTTTAATGTCATGGTAGGTCAGCGGTCATATGCAGTATCTAGGCTCTCTCCTAAAAATGTCTTTGGTCTGTTCATCTTTATCATCGGTCGGATCATGCGCGTAAATGAGACTGATGTAAAAGAACTTCGCTTTTATACGGATTATAGCAATTCGCTCATCTACTGGAGTGAATCTGGAGACGAGGTCTGTTATTCTCCTGTTAAACATAAATACGCAGCCAAATTCGCGTCTCGTTCCATGGCAGCTATAATACAGGGCGTAATCATCTGATTTACTTACACCAGTCCCTTTCCATCGCATTTTCTGTAAGGCAATAATATCGGCTTTGTACTTCTTGAGTACATCCGCCAAAGCGAACACTGCGCCTGTTCTGTACAACGTGCGCACATTTCAAGTGCAGATTCGCAGATCGTGGTTCTTTATACGTGGTTCTTTATACATTGAGGGTGCTTGGTTTTCCTTTTCGTTGCTTTTTCATAGTAAGAGGGGTTTTCCGAGTGTGGGCAACTAACCTGACGCCTCAGCCCATTTTTTATAGTTCTTATGGGTGAACTCGCGGCACATATCAGCTCACTATTTCAATGGATGATGAAAATAGTTACCCCAGGTGACACCGCGGGGAGGTCAGTGTCCATAATTGAGATGAAAGAGGGACCAAGATAAGCCTGGACTTCGCCATATTAAAGCTAATCAGAGCCGTTGTTTGGTATCTATCATCCCCTACGTCACCCTTCAAAAATTATTTAAAAAAAATCTGCGCCTTAAAAAAATTATTTTAAAAAAATTGACGCCTTGAAAAATTATTTAAAAAAATCGACGCCTTGAAAAAATAATTTTATAAAAATCTACGCCTTGAAAAAATAATTTTATAAAAATCTACGCCTTGAAAAAATAATTTTATAAAAATCTACGCCTTGAAAAAATAATTTTATAAAAATCTACGCCTTGAAAAAATAATTTTATAAAAATCTACGCCTTGAAAAAATAATTTTATAAAAATCTACGCCTTGAAAAAATAATTTTATAAAAATCTACGCCTTGAAAAAATAATTCTTATAAAAATCTACGCCTTGAAAAAATAATTCTTTAAAAATCTACGCCTTGAAAAAATATTTTATAAAAATCTACGCCTTGAAAAAATAATTTTATAAAAATCTACGCCTTGAAAAAATAATTTTATAAAAATCTACGCCTTGAAAAAATAATTTTATAAAAATCTACGCCTTGAAAAAATAATTCTTATAAAAATCTACGCCTTGAAAAAATAGTTTTATAAAAATCTACGCCTTGAAAAAATAATTTTATAAAAATCTACGCCTAGAAAAAAATTTATAACATTTTTTTATAAAAATCTGCGCCTTCAAAAATCAATAATTTCGAATTTATATTTTTTCAAGCCCAAGAGTTTTATAAAATATATTTTTGAAGACCCAGATTTTTATAATTTTTTCCTCTTTCCCTTACATATGATTCCAAAAAAAGTGTACCATAGCATACAAATTAGTCCCTATATCCCCACCTTGAAAAGTTCATTCCAACTGAAATCAATGTATGCTCGCCGAACCCATCGCTTTTCTCATAGAGGGTGCCTGCATTCCTGCAACACAACAACAACCAAGAGGATAACAGCAGCACCCCTATGTTTGCCGAGTAGCACCTGGATAATGCGGTACACGAGGCCAACGTTCAGCTTGAATGCTATCGAACTTTTTGGTGGTATGCCACATTACTCTTCTCTGTAGTCTGTTGTGCCATTTGCCAACGTCACCACCACTGCCAGGTGTCCATGCAAGTGGAATTGGAAACGAGATGATGCCACTGATGTCGATCAACGCCACCACCACTGCCCAGGTGTCCATGCAAGTGGAATTGGAAACGAGATGATGACACTGATGTCGATGATGATGTGGATGGTAATGGTGGTGCTTACGGTGGCTACTCACGGCTGGCTGGTCGTGGTACTTTACAACATCAACATTTTGATTAATGAACTGTATTGAAGCATAAAATTAGGCATTTACAAATATTTAATACTCCGCACATCGACTACTCAGTCGTCGACAACGTCGATGGCTAAGGATGACATCCGTTATGGCAGAATGACTGTCAAGTTTATGCATGGTTGACGGAGTGAAGTATCATCACTTTTGATTTTTAACATCAAAATTAATTTTTAATGATGATTAAATTGGGGCGGAGACTTTAAAAAGGATTTTCATGGCCTTTAGTAATCGGAAGGTGTTAAGAGGATATTTCTATTGGGAATAATGGAAGATGGGGAAAAATAATTTATGAACAATCTAAGCCATGTTAATGCCTCGAAAAATAGTTTTTAAAAAATCTGAGCCTTACCAATGCCTCGAAAAATAATTTTAAAAAATCTACACATTGCCGATATTCCGAAAAATAATTTCTAAAAAACTTACGCCTTTCCAATGCCGCCATAAATAAAATCTGATGTTTGAAAAACTAATCCTCTCTTGCAATTTACCCCCACTAGATGGCGTTTTATTACCATCCAACCATCCACACACACATTGCGTTTCCTTGAAATTCATTATTTAAAACTTTCAATTGTCCTTCACCTGTTTTTGGTTCGCCGTGATTTAAAAACAAATGTGTCCACGCACATTAAGTAAACAGCAACAACATGAGCAACAACAACAACAACTGTTCCTACTTATCCATAGCTTGCAACACTTTGCGGTAATTGCTGAGTAAAAGTTTCAAGAGAAATGAGGGTGGCTAATGCGGTCTGCAGCAGATTTCTAGCATTTGTTGGCCACTTTTGTTGTCTGTCTCCCGGTATGACTGAAATGCATGAGAACAGCTGCTGCTGCTGCAGATACAACTACCGCTGTTATTGGCAACGGCGTGGCATTTAAGCGCCACATGCAATTAGCAGCGGAGGTTTAATCTTCTTTTAAAGTTGAGTGCGGCCGCAAAAGTTATACCACTGTCATTTGGTTGGCATTGAAGTCATTTGGTGCGAGGGGTCTCAAAGAAGGGAAAATTATTCAAAACAATAAGCGGTGCGGATCCATGAAAAAATAATCATTAAAAAATTAACGCCTTGCCTTGGTGTTTAGAAAAAGAATCTTAAAAAAGGCTGAGACTTAATAAATTTTAAAAAATCTACGGCTTGCTGAGGCTTTGAAAAACTTATTTAAGAAATATTAGGCCTCGCTGAGGCTTTGAAAAATGTATTTAAAAAACAAGTGAGCGGAGCAGTATAGTCGGACGGGGCCGACCATATGATACCCTACACAACTACCACGGAACTGAAATTTTCTGCGAATGTATATTCCGAGCCTGGGCAATATTTCGTGATATTTGCACCATCTTGCCCGATTAGAGGTAAACAGGACCTCTTCCTCACACTGACATATTTTCCGAATATTACGAGTATTCAGTACAGCTATTGTCCAGATTCTCTTCAACGTGGGTTGTGTTGTGATGTTCGGCTTTCATTTAGGGTCTATAGATCGACTAGAAAATAACACAAAAATCTAAGTTTATTATCTGATCATCACCGAAAATTATAGACGTTATCCTTGACCATAACTGGAACCTCATGGAACATTTGAAAGTGATCAGCGCTATAGTTCCGCTCTCCAGTTACTAAATAATATACCAATACGGAGATACCTGTAAATATTTAGGTGTAACTCCCACATCCGAGCACATACAACAATATAATTGGTATTAATTTAAAGGTCAACCACTCCTCTTGGATATAATATAAACTTCTCGGATCCATGTACTTCAGGGATAAATATATACGCTATAGAATACAAATTTTGTAATTTTTCACACAAAAGTCAGGGTCCATTAGACCCGCTAAATATTGACCGATCTTTATGAATACAGGTATGCTTATTCTTTGGCCTGATCCTCTTCTCCATGGAACGATGTTCGGGCCATTATTGCGGCCTCTGGAGCGACCGAAAAAACCGACAAAAATTTAGTATTTGGTCCATTTCATCCCCTAAATATTAACCGATCTTTCCCAAAAACAACAGGGGTCTTCATTGGCCAGAACCCATCCTATATGCAAAATTTCATGAAGATTGGTCCATAGCTGTGGCCTGTATTGTGTTTACAAATTATAATGGACAGACGGACGGACGGACACACATGTCTAGATCGACTCGACTAGTCGAGATATGACGATCGGTATACTTAAAGGTGGGTCTAGGACCAATATTTCGCCGTTACAAACTTCTGGGGCTGCACAAAGCTATAATACCCTGACAACATAGTTGTGTAGGGTATAATGAGACTTTGAAGAAATAATTGTTAATAAAATCTACGCCTTGCTAGGGCTATTCGAAATTTTACAACTTGCGGATCCTTAAATTTTGTAACAATACACGCTTTAAAAATCTTTGATTTTTTTTTTAAATCCACGCCTTTAGGATCTTTGAATTTTTTTTTTTAAGTCCACGCCTTTAGGATCTTTGAAATTTTTTTTAAAAATCCACGCCTTTAGGATCTTTGAATTTTTTTTTAATCCACGCCTTAAGGATCTTTGAAAAAATAATTTTTAAAAATCCACGCTTTTGAAATTAACCAGTAGTAAAGTCGGACGGGGCCGACTATATGATATCCTTCACCACTTTGAGTATATTCAACAGATGAATCCTAATATATAGTGGCAATATCTAACTTCGGAAAAACTTTGGGTCTTTAGTGCACAATTTACATAAAATCGGAATAAAATATTATATATCTGAACCGAAACTTAGCACACATCATTCTAGACTTAATTCAGTACGCTATGCCGAATTTTATCCAAATTGAAAGATATATAGGAACTCGGACGAAAATATATATGGGACCTATATGTAAATCTGAACCGATTTTCACGAAACTTAACACACATCATTTTAGACCTAAATAATTAGGCTGTGCAAAATTTCGTGCAAATCGAAAGTTATATAGGGACTTTGGTGCACCATTTACCTTAAATCGGACGAAAATATATATGGGAGTTATATCTAAATCTGAAGCGATATTCACGAAACTTAACACATATCATTCTGGACCTAAATCATTAGGCTGTGCAAAATTTCGTGCAAATCGAAAGTTACATAGGGACTTTGGTGAAACATTTACCTTAAATCGGACGAAAATATATATGGGAGATATATCTAAATCTGAACCGATTTCCACGAAACTTAACACACATCATTTTAGACCTAAATCATTAGGCTGTGCAAAATTTCGTGCAAATCGAAAGTTATATAGGGACTTTGGTGCACCATTTACATTAAATCGGATGAAAATATATATGGAAGCTATATCTAAATCTGAACCGATTTTCAGGAAACTTAACACACATCATTTTATACCTAAATCATTAGGCTGTGCAAAATT
>NW_026877364.1:0-21860 GCF_032173495.1 Musca vetustissima | reverse complement strand
CTAATATTTTAACCATGTTTGTATGTTGTTGGAAGATGGTACTTATCGGTCCAATCCTTCTAGTACCTCCTCCACAAAGGGTCTAAAATTTTGAGAACTTTTAAACTTCATATGAGGCTAACGGAATATCCAATTTCATCCAAACTTTGCACCTGATAATATATTTTGGGACCCGTTGGTCCACACCTTCTAGTACGTATGATGGCGTATATAGGGCAACCTTAGCTGGAACCTTTCCAAAGATCGTAAATAAACTTATATCCTATATAGAGCGAAAAAACGGGTTTTTATTCCGTAGATCTCGACAAACCATTGGGTGAATGTATGAAATTGTCGGAAACACTTACTGACATTTTTTTACTTGTTGGTAGGAAGATTTGCCATCCAATAGAAACTTAAGATATCAAATCAGAGTCAACTCGGCTGAAAACCCTGTCGGGAGTTCTTAACATAACTGTTATTAGGGAAGATTTGATCATTGTTCGACATTTAAAATTTTTAGTAAAAAGAATTTACCACACAATGATAATCCAAAATATTAAATAAGAGCCATTTGAAAAACGTGCCCAAAATCCCCAAAATGTCCAACAATAGGAGATGCCGTCATATGGGCTTCAGCCTGAAACTTCAGTAGTGATGCTGTTTGATAGGGATATTTTCTACCCAATAATAATCGAAGTGCAAAAATAAAATTACGGCCAATCCGATTTAAAACCAGTGAGCGGAGCAGTATAGTCGGACGTGGCCGACCATATTATACTACACACAACTAACACCGAACTTTAATTTTATTCCGAGCCTGGGCGATACTTAGCGATATTTGCACCTTCTTTATCGATAAGAGGTCAACAGCTCCTCATTTTTAACCTGGTATATTTTCCCAGAGTAAACATTTACGCCATAATATTCATATTTGGCTATTTTATCCCAAAATTTAGGATCATTTGATCCTAAAAAATAATAATCCAGATCATTTCCCTTTTAAAAAAGTTATGATGTTCGGCTTAGAATAGTGCCTCTAGAGCGACTAGAAAACCATATGGAAAAAGTTTTTGGTCAATTCTATCCCCTAAATATCATATGATCATCGCCGAAATTTGTAGCTGTCGACCTCTTGTAAAACTTCATAACAATCCGCGCGACCTTTTCGTCTTCTAGAGTTGTAATACTAACCAAATGAAAATACATATATACCGTATTTTAGTATAATCATGGATATACTATCAACTTGTCGGGTATATGTCCTTCAGGAGCAAATACATACACCAAAATATGAAAATTTCCCCATTTTTCACCCAAAAGTCAGGGTGCATTTGACCTGCTAAATATTGACCGACCATCTTCAAAGCAGTCATGCTTATTCTATGGCCAAACTACTTTCTATGTGTAAAATTTCGTGATGTTCGAGTCATAATTGTGGTCTAAATATTAAATTGTGGTCTTCTTTGGCGGGACCTGTTCTACATGCACAATTTGTCGAAAATATAATGATGATCGGAAACTAAAATGTGGGTCTAGTATGCCTAGTTTCAAAATCTTGGGCAACACAAAATTATAATACTCTGACAGCATATTTGGATAGGGTATAACCAGGATACCCTCTGTCACCCCTACTGCTCACAATTGTACAGGACGAAATAATGATTGAATTCTGCTCTCAGAGAAGAGGCATAATATGAGTCTACGACGACAGCTCGAAGACTTCCACTATGAGGATGATATCTGCCTTCTCCCTCACAAAATATAAAACATGCAGTCATAATTAGAAGATCTAGAGAGCTCATGAAAAATAAAAAATTCCAGTAAGGAAAACATCATGTTGCAAGGCCAAGCAATCTGCTATCTAGGAAGCACTGTAACAATAAGTGATGGCGCTTGCGTAATCAATCATCAGGAGAGCAGAATTCGATCGACTGCAAGTTGTATGGAGAAGCCTACAGATATCCAGGAAAATAATGTTTAAAATATTCGAAACATATATAAAGTATTTTTTTCTATGCGGCAGTGAAACCCGATTGGGTTACACGTATTTATGAACATATGCTTCAGGATCATACAAAAGCAGATAAAATGCAGGAAATGGAGATGTCCATAGATTAAACAGGCACGATCAAGAAATCGTAACACCTGCCGACGAACAATAATCCAAGAACTAAGAAAAAATTATCCTACATGGAGAGATGCAAAGATGCAAAAGCAACTCTGGCTACGTTGCCGTCTCGAAGGAACATTGGGTCTGTAATGCACAATTTATAAAATATCGGAAGAAAATATATATGAGAGGTATATCAAAATTAGACCAGACGTTATGCCAAATTACGTGCAAATCGAAATATAAATAAGGACTTTGGTACACCGTTTACTTTAAATCGGACGAAAATATATATGGGAGCCAGGGACGTACGCAACAGCGATTTTTTTCATTTTGTACTACCGGGCCCGAGCTCGAGTACACTTTTCTAGGCACTCATTGAATATAATTGTCGAAGCACTTTTTCCACTCCGATTGAGACACCTTCAAAAATGGTTTATAAATTTTCAAGAGCATTTATTGGGCCATGAAAATCGTCTACGACAATTTTTTTAATGATGATGTGATTACCAAGTGAGAGCTAAACGGCGGATGACAAATCAATTCCACGTTTTAGCTGATCAAAAAAGGGACTGGTTTTAGCCGATATATGGAGTGCTCTTATTGACATCGTGTACAAGGGTTCGTGTTCTCATGTTCGTTTTTCCAATCGTAGACGTCAAAGAAACTAATTGTGGTTTACCACTCATATTGGCTGCCTCTGTTTTTGGAATTTATTTACTTAGCGGATTTAATTACAGGATGTGTGATTCTTAATCGGTTTTGGTTTACCCTTTGACAACACTTACACGATCTAGATTTCGCTATTGGGAATACAGAAACCTCTTCGCAGGCTAACAAGTGTTGAGGCCCTCGCTTTCCTCAAGGCCCCGCGATTTTTAAATCCTACATCATAAGGTGATCTATCTGAGGAATAATGACGTTATCGTAGAAATTGTAGGTTCCATGTCACTATATATTCTACCATATGCAGTTCCATCACAATTTTAACTATTTTAAGGGCAGTATCAGCATTTTTCATTCGAAATGGGCGTAAATTAGTGGAGAATATAAAGACTTTGGCCTGATATTTAAATCGTTCGGTATAGTGTAAATAAAAACTATATGGGTGGTGGTGGTACCATTTAACCTCTATTGTCAATAATGTTCAATGGTACTCTATAAATGGGATTACAAATTATTTCATCTCGTATATTAAGCACCACGAAAATGTTATCCTTCGGATTGAAAGACTTGGCCAAAAATTGGAAAATATTCCTTTAAAAAGGTCACACGTTTAGGTTTGGTTGGCCTTGAGAAAATATTCTTTAAAAATCCAAAATTTAAGCTTTGGTAGTCGTTTAAAAAAATTGCGTTAAAAAATAGTTCTGGTAGACCTGAAAAAAATCCAGCTTATAGCTCTGGTAGTCCTCAATAATTAATATTTAAACCAGTGAGCGGAGCAGTATAGTCAGACGAGGCCGACCATACGATACCCTACACAACTACCACAGAACTCTATCTTTCTGTGGATTTTTATTCCGAGCCTAGGTAATATTTCATGATAGTTGCAACCTCTTGCCCAATTCGAGATCAATAGCACCTCTTCCTTACACTGACATATTTTTCGAATATTACAAATATTCAGTACAGCCCTTCTAAATACTTTTCCATATTCTTGTACACCCTGGGTTGTGTTGTGATGTTCGGCTTATAATTGTAGCCTATAGATTGAGTCGAAAAAAACACAAGAAATTCAGTATTCGGTCCACTTCATCCCATAATTATAATTCCGCCCTCTAGTGTGGTAATGGGTTACTAAGTAATATCTGAGTACATAAGCACCTGTAAATATTTACGTGTAACTCCCACATACGAATACATGTAATAACATAATTTGTATCAATTTAAAGGCTAACCACTCCTCTTGAATATTCTCTCAGCTTCTCGGGTCTATGTCCTTCAGGAGTAAATTTGTACGCTATAGAATACAAATTTGGTAAAGTATTGACCGATATTTTTCAAAACAGGCATGCTAATTCTTTGGCCCGATCCCTTTCTCCATGTAAAAAATCGCCAACATTGCGGCTTTTGGAGCCTATCTGGCCTATTTCATCCCCTAAATATTATTTGATCTTTACCAAAAATAATAGGGGTCTTCATTGGCAAGAACCCATCCTACATGTAAAATGTCGTGAAGATTGGTCCATACCTGTGGCCTGTATCATGTTTACAAATTATAATAGACAGAAGGGCGGGCGGACGGAGATTGGTATACTTAAAGGTGGGTCTAGGACCAATTACAAACTCTTGGGGCTGCACAAAGCTATAATAACCTGACAATATAGTTGTGTTGGGTATAAAAATGCATACTTAAAACTGTCTGAGTTTTTGAAAAAATATTATATAGAAAAATCCGTGATTAATATTTAAACAATAATCACATTTAGACCATAATAAACCCTGAAGAAAAAAATTACATATATACGCTTATAGATATGCTCACACCTAGAACAATATTCGCTTAAGACCATGCCCATCCTTTTTGTTGTTTTATACAAAATATTAACCTTTGTCGTAATCACCAAAATTTCCATAATAATATCCACCAATAAATGGAAAATAAATATTTCCACGAATATAAAAATTGCCTTTTCTTCTTTCACTCTCCCAGCCAGCCGCATCGTGTGAATTTTATTAATCTTTAACATATGAATTGTCTTCATTTGCCAGTTTATTAACGTACCATTCAGTTCAGGTGCCATGTGTCTCTCTCCGCACCCTATTCCAATTCCAGTTAATCGTATAACTCAAAATTTACATATTAATTTATCATCATTGTTTGGCGCATATATTCGATATACTCGTCGTATTCGATCCGCAAAGGTTAATGTTTACAATACACGCACTCACAAACACGTATGGATGTGTGTGTGTATGTGTTTGAATATTTATATGACTGATGAAGAAGATGAGGAAAAAAATATACAATATTGTCGTTAATCCTTAATAAATATTCTCATCTGGGCCAATAAAGTTCCACGGAAAATTTACATATCTCAGAAGGGGCCATTTCACCTTCAGAATTATTAAAGGAAATTGAGGATTTCTTATATTTGAAAAATTAAGTTGGGAATACGAATTTTTTGCGGATGAATTTTGAAAAATTTGAAGGCCTCCTAAGTGATTTCCATGGCTCCCTCCGAACGGTTCATTTACTAATTAGCCACTCATATTGGCCATAATTGCAATTGGTCATTCGATATTGTGCATTTGTGTGTGTGTCTGTGGTATGTTATGTTTGGTTGAATTTCGGTAAATAATGCCAATACGAAGCATGAATATCAGATTCACTTTTATTTGGCAAATACAATATTTGTTATGGCCCAGCACGTGTATGATTGGCTCTCTAGAACCCAGCAAACAATTTTTTAATAATTTTCAAGGGTCTCAATAGGTGTGGATTTATTAAAGAATATTTTTTCAAGGACCTCAACAAGGCGTGGATTTTTTAAAGAATGTTTTTTGTCAAGGACCTCAACAAGGCGTGGATTTATTACATACTTACTTAGTTGGCTTGTTACAGAACGGTTGTTCCATAAGCCGAGCTTAAAAAGACTTCCAAGCGCGTCGGTTTTGTGCGCATCTTCTCCAATTTGAAAGAACACGTTCCAGGATTTTGTTTTCTACTTGGTGTTTCCATCTGATCCGTGGCCTTCCCCTTCTAGGGGAACCATCAGTAGGTTCGCTTATATATGCCTTTTGAGCTGCGGCATTCATTCACACAACATGGCCTAGCCATCGAAGTCCCTGTAGCTCAATACGACTGACTATGTCGTTGTCCGCGTATAAATTGTAAAGTTCGTGGTTCATACGATCCATCGGAGATTTCAAACACCCCAAGAGTTGCCTCATCTGCTTGCGCAAGTACCCATGCTTCAGATCCATATAGCAGCACGGTCAGTATCAGCGTCTTGTAAAGTGTGAGTTTGGTCTGGCGGTAGGTGGCCTTGTTTCTAAACTGCTTACTTAGACCATTGTAGCATCTGTTGGTCATCACAATCCTACTCCGTATTTCAAAACAGATGTCAGTCGTTTTATTTACGGCGGTATCAAGGTATATAAAATCTTTCACTACCTCGATGTTTTAGTTCTCAAGTTCCACAGTTGGCCCGAGTCTACTGGACGTCTTGCTCGTTGATACCATCAGCTTGGTCTTCTCGCCGATTACTGCCAGACCCACTTTTCAATTTGTTCAAAGGTGGCTGTTACCGCTCGCAATGTTCGACCCATTATATCGATGTCATCGGCGTAGGTGAGTAACATGTGTTGTTTGGTGTACAGAGTGCCATTTCGGTTCACCTTTGCGTCTCGTATGACCTTTTCCAGCAGGATGTTAAAAAGATCACACGACAAACTATTGTTGTTCTTGAGCCGATTAATTGATTTTATGACCTCATCTTGGCTAGGCGGTATACACTCTATACCATCATCTCTTATTGGTTCTGGGGTATCTACTTCAACGCCACTATTTGATACCAGAAGTTTTTCAAAATGCTACTTCCAAATCCTAAACACGCTATCTATATCGGTCACCAGGTACCCTTCTCCACCTCCGTAGGAGGATGTACCTGCACCAAAACCTTCGGTTTCGTATTTTACTTCTTGGTAAAATTTCCGGACTTCGTTCTGACTCCTGTAAATCGCGATTTGCTCACGTTTTTCTTGTTCTTTCTTCTTTATTCTGAAAATACGTTTCTCCTCTCTCCTTTTCTCCCGATAATACTCTATTGCATTATTGCTACTGTATGCAGGGTTGCCCTATACGCTATGTTTTTCACATCAGTAGCATTAGGCCACTCCTGGTCGTACCATGGGTTTCTTGATGGTGGTTTTTGGTACCCAAGTGTTGCTTTTGTTGCAGTTTGTAGGGAGTGGGCAATTTTTTTGCCATTGTGCTTCTATACTATTATCGGGACAAGGGAGTGCTTTCGTCAAGCAGGTGGGTAAGTTGAGCGGAGTAGGCCTCTGCTACCTGTTGTGTTTGCAGCTTTTCGACGTCAACTTTCTGTGTTACATTAGATCGCACATTTGCTGAAACATTAAGACGAGTTCGAACCTTGGCTGCCACAAGGTAATGGTCCGAATCGATATTCGCTCTTCGTATCGATCGAACGTGTAAAACACTGGACGAATGCCTTCCGTGTATCACAACATGGTCAATTTGATTTCTCGTTGCTTGATCAGGAGAAATCCTGGTGGCCTTGAATCTGGTGCTGCTAACTACCATGTTGTCGGATGTTTCTTCATGGAGGCTGAATTTTCCGAAAGTGGGACCACAAATATTCCCCTTTCCGATTTTTGCATTAAAATTTCCTAGCAAGATTTTAATGTCATGGCCAGGGCAACGGTCATATGCTGTTTCTAGTCGCTCGTAAAAAATGTCTTTAGTCTGTTCATCTTTGTCTTCCGTCGGAGCATGGGTGCAAATAAGACTGATGAAGAAGAACATCGCTTTTATGCGGATTATATCAATTCTCTCATCTACTGGAGTGAATCTGGAGACGAGGTCTTTTCCACAATTGAGATGGAAGAGGTACCAAGATAAGCCTGGACTTCACCATGTTAAAGCCAATCAGATCCGTTGCTTGGTATCTATCATCCCCTACGCCACCCGGCGTGGATTTATTAAAGAATATTTTTTCAAAGACCTTCAACAAGGCATGGATTTATTACAGAAGATTTTTTTCAAGGGCATTCAACAAGGCGTGGATTTATTAAAGAAGATTTTTTCAAGGACCTTCAACAAGGCGTGGATTTATTAAAGAAGATTTTTTTCAAGGACCTTCAACAAGGCGTGGATTTATTAAAGAAGATTTTTTTCAAGGACCTTCAACAAGGCGTGGATTTATTAAAGAAGACTTTTTTCAAGGACCTTCAACAAGGCGTGGATTTATTAAAGAAGACTTTTTTCAAGGACCTTCAACAAGGCGTGGATTTATTAAAGAAGACTTTTTTCAAGGACCTTCAACAAGGCGTGGATTTACTAAAGAAGACTTTTTTCAAGGATCTTCAACAAGGCGTGGATTTATTAAAGAAGACTTTTTTCAAGGAACTTCAACAAGGCGTGGATTTATTAAAGAAGACTTTTTTCAAGGACCTTCAACAAGGCGTGGATTTATTAAAGAAGACTTTTTTCAAGGACCTTCAACAAGGCGTGGATTTATTAAAGAAGACTTTTTTCAAGGACCTTCAATAAGGCGTGGATTTATTAAAGAAGACTTTTTTTTAAGGACCTTCAACAAGGCGTGGATTTATTAAAGAAGACTTTTTTCAAGGACCTTCAACAAGGCGTGGATTTATTAAAGAAGACTTTTTTCAAGGACCTTCAACAAGGCGTGGATTTATTAAAAAAGACTTTTTTCAAGGACCTCAAATGGTTCGCTGGGTTCGGCAAATTTTCCAACCTGTGAATACTGTTTGCCCAGTATTCGTAGTAAAAGTTCAATTGCTGTTAATATTGTTTACACTTTATTGACCAACACAATATGGCCAATATGGAGGATGAAGGAAAAACAAATTAAAAGTGATTTCCATTTCATTTCCACATGCACAAACACACAGCCTCACATCAGCTCTGACGTTCAAAGATTACCAAGCGGATGGGGGTTTTTCACCGTTTTATTTATTTTATTTCTTTTGCGCTTATTTACATCTTTACATTTTTATTTACTTTGATTGTTCACATGTGTGAGTGTGTGTATCTGTGTGTGTGCACCTCTGTTTATATTTGCACAGATTGCTGTAAAGTAGGGAATCGGTCGGTGCTACCACATGCCACACGTCCACTAATTGAGTCACTTCATGGCTTTATGTGGTGGATTAATAAAAAAAAGAAACCCTTAACAACACCGAATGTTAAATATACTCGTATTATGTGGCAACGAAGTTCGAACCGCTGCAGCACATATCGTGTGAAAAAAAAACACACACACAGACAGACGTTGACGATGATAAATGACTTAATTGCATTTGGGGTGATATTTTTTTAAAAGGTCTTTAATATGTTGTGGATTGTTTTAGTATTAATTTTTGAGGGACTATAAGGCGTGGATTTTTATACCCTACACAACTATGTTGTCAGGGTATTATAGCTTTGTACAGCCCCAAAAGTTTGTAACGCCGCGAAATATTGGTCCTAGACCCACCTTTAAGTATACCGATCGTCATATCTCGACTAGCTGAGTCGATCTAGTCATGTGTGTCCGTCCGTCCGTATGTCCGTCTGTCCATTATAATTTGTAAACACGATACAGGCCACAGTTATGGACCAATCTTCACGAAATTTTGCATGTAGGATGGGTTCTGGCCAATGAAGACCCATATTGTTTTTGCTAAAGGTCGGTTAATATTTAGTGGATGAAATGGACCAAAAACTTTATTTTTGTCTGATTTTCTGGTCGCTCCAGAGGCCGCAATTATGGCCCAAACATCGCGAATTTTATACATTCAGAAGGACATCGGGCCAAAGAATAAGTTTGCCTGATCTGACAAAGATCGGTCAATATTTAGCGGGTCAAATGGACCCTTACTTTTGTGTGAAAAATTACAAAATTTGTATTCTATAGCAGAAGTTGATAATATATACAATAGGAGTGGTTGACATTTAAATTGATACCAATTATATTGTCGTATGGACTCGGATGTGGGAGTTACACTTAAATATTTACAAGTGCTTTCGTACTAAGATATTATTTAGTAACCCATAACCACATTAGAGAGCGAAAATATAGCGTAGATCGATTTGAAATGTTCCATGAAGTTCCACTTTTGGTCAAGTACAACGTCTATAATTTTCGGTGATGATCGGATAATAATTTTGGGCCGAAAACTTATTTTTTGTTGTGTTTTTTATACCCCTCACCACACTGTGGTACAGGGTATTATGTCTTTGTGCATATGTTTGTAACAAGCAAAAGGAAACGAGATAGATACATGGTTCCCTTTGAGAATATGCATAGAATCACTTTCTGAGTCGATTTATGCATGTCCGTCCGTCTGTAGATGTTAAATTGTAAACAAAGTACAGGTCGCATTTATGATCCGATTTGGATGAAATTTGGCATAAGTCACTTATTTGGCCCAAGGACGAACCCTATTGAAATTGGGAAAAATCGGTTCAGATTTAGATATAGCTCCCATATATATTTTCGTCCGATTTAAGGTAAATGGGGCACCAAAGTCCCTCTATATCTTTCGATTTGCACGAAATTTAGCACAGAGTACTGAATTAGGTCAAGAATGATGTGTGCCAAGTTTCGAGAAAATCGGTTCAGATTTAAATATAGCTCCCATATATAGTTTCGTCCGATTTAAGGTAAATGGTGCGCCAAAGTCCCTATATATCAGTCGATTTGGATGAAATTTTGCATAGAGTACTGAATTAGGTGCAGAATGATGTGTGCCAAGTTTCGAGAAAATCGGTTCAGATTTAAATATTGCTCCCATATATAGTTTCGTCCGATTTAAGGTAAATGGTGCGCCAAAATCCCTAAATATCTTTCGATTTGCACGAAATTTGGCATAGTATACTAAATTGAGTCTATGATAATGTGTGCTAAGTTTTGTGAAAATCGGTTCATATTTAGATATAAATGTAAATGTAAATTTAGATTAGATGTAAATGGTGTACCAAGGTCCCTATTTATCATTCGATTGGCACCAAAGTCCCTATATATCACTCGATTTGCAAGTTTGCACAGCGTACGGAATTAAGGCTAGAACGATGTTTGTTAAATTTCGTGAAAATCGGTTTAGTTTAGATATAACTCCCATATATATTTTCGGCAGATTTAATGTAAATGGTGTACTAAAGTCCCTAAATATGTTTAAATTTTCATGAAATTTGGCATAGCGTAATGAATTAGGTCTAGAATGATGAGTGTTAAGTTTCGTGAAAATCGGTAGAGATTTAGATATAGCTCCCATATATATTTTCGTCCGATTTAATGTAAATGGTGTCATTCGATTTTACACAAAATAACCTAGCAGTTGGATATAAATGCTTTACCAAGATGGGTCCAATCGGCACAAAATTTTGCACTACGTACTGAAGTTGCTATAAAATAATGCGTGTGAAAATTTAGTTGAAATCGGTTAAGATTTAAATTAATTTACATAATTTTGTCCCTGGTCCTTCAAAAATTTGACGTCTGTTAGGATTCAATCGTTAGATATACCCAAAGTGGTGAAGGGTATCATATAGTCGGCCCCGGCCGACTTTACTACTTTCCTTACTGGTTTTTTCTTGATTCAATCTATAGGCTACAATTATAAGCCGAACATCACAACACAACCCACGGTGAAGGGAATATGGACACGTAATTAGGAGGGCTGTACTGAATATTGGTAATATTCGGAAAATATGTCAGTGTAAGGAAGAGGTGCTGTTGACCTCTAATCGGGCAAGAGAGTGCAACTATCACGAAATATTACCCAAGCTCGGAATAAAAATCCTCAGAAGGATAGAGTTCTGTGGTAGTTGTGTAGAGTATCGTATGGTCGGCCGACAATACTGCTCCGCTCACTGATTTAAATATTAATTTTGGGGGACTACTATAAGTCGTGGATTTTTTAATATTTTTTGGACTATAATAAGACGTGGATTTTTTTGCGCTTCACCACTCTGTGGTACAGGGTATTATGTCTTTGTGAATATGTTTGTAACAGGCAAAAGGAATCGAGGTTCCTGTTGAGAATATGCATAGAATCACTCTCTGAGTCGATTTATGCATGTCCGTCCGTCCGACTGCTAATGTTAAATTGTAAACAAAGTACAGGTCGCCTATTGCACTTGGGAAAAATCGGTTAAGATTTAGATATAGCTCCCATATATATTTTAGTCCGATTTAATGTAAACGGTGTACCAAAGTCACTATATAAGTAAGTAAGTATCATGGAAATCGGTTCAGATTTAGATATAGCTCCCATATATATTTTCGTCCGATTTACGGCAAATGGTGCACCAAAGATGCTAAATACCATTCGATTTGTACAAAATTTGGCGTAACGCACTCAAATAGGTCTAAAATGATGTGTATAAATTTTCTTAAAAATCGGTTCAGATTTTGATATAGCTTCCACATATATTTTCGTCCGATTTAATGTAAATGGTGCGCCAAAGTCCCTCAATAACTTTGGATTTGCACGAAATTTGGCACAGCTAATGAATTAGGTCTAGAATGATGTGTGTTAAGTTTCGTTAAAATCGGTTGAGGTTTAGATATAGCTCCCATATATATGTTCGACCGATTTAATGTAAATGGTTCACCAAAATCCCTTTACATTTTTCGATTTCCACGAAATTTAGCATCGCGTATTGAATTAGGTCTAGAATGCTACTTGCTAAATTTCTTGAAAATCGTTTCAGATTTAGATATAGGTCCTATATATATGTTCGACCGATTTAATGTAAATGGTGTACCAAAGTCCCTATATATCCTTCGATTTGTACGAAATTTGGCATAACGTACTAAATAAACCCTAGAACAATGTGTGTTAAGTTTCGTGAAAATCGGTTTAGATTTAGATACAGCTTCCATATATATTTTCGTCCGTTTAAGGTGAATGGTGCACCAAAGTTGCTAAATATCTTTCGATTTGCACGAATTTTGGCATAGCGTACTGAATAAGGTCTAAAATGATGTGTGTTAAGTTTCCTGAAAATCGGTTCAGATTTAGATAAAGCTCCCATATATATTTTCATCTGATTTAATGTAAATGGTCCACTAAAGTCCCTAATATCATTCGGTTTGCACGATATTTGGCACAGCTTATGAATTAGGTCTTGAATGATGTGTGTTAAGTTTCCTGAAATCGGTTCAGATTTAGATATAGCTTTTATATCTGACCAAAAGCAAAATTTAGTATCGATTTTTATTGATCCAATTTCATTTTACTGGTCCGTTAAAAATGCGACGTCTGTTAGAATGCATCTGTTGAATATACCCAATGCGGTAAAGGGTATCATATAGGCGGCCCCGTCCGATTTTACTACTTTCCTTACTGGTACTGGTTTATATAGTTATCTGATTTTTCCGCGTTTGGGTTTATCCCCATGTTTTCGCATTCCGCAATAGTAATGTATATATTCTGCACTCGAAATATAAAATTCTATGACTATTTAGCCATCTGTATTAATGATTCTTCCTTCGGGGTACTGAGGTAAAATAAAAACTTGAACGGCCAGGTTCGAGAATGATATATAATATATGGGACCCCAGTTACGCCCTACCCATTTTCGGTATTTTTTAATATTTAGCGTTAAGAAATGTATTGTGATGCCAAAATGTTTGGTTAGGAATAGAACTATGTAATTTTGCATAGAAGCTCAAATTACAACTCCAATTGTAAGGTATTTCCTACACGATGTAATAGCCTTCAGGAACCTACACATAGAAATGTTTTTTTCTGCAATAGCAATATCCATATTAAACCAGCAGCTTCCACCCACCCCCCCAAATAAAATCATGTGTACGTCGGTGATGGTCTCATATCGACAAAATCTGTCCACATTTTGGGGTTTTCAGATTTTAGGACAAATCTCCATTAAAAATTGCTGAAATTTGTATTTGGTATACATTATGGTTTACAACAATAATTGTTGGTATAGGTATACGTGTTGGTATGTTCCCCATATATTTTTATTTCAAGTAACTATCAGTATGCCCATGGTGGAGAGTATCCAAAGTTCGGCCCTGCCGCTTAACGCTTTTTTCAGATGTTTGGACTATAATAAGGCGTGGATTTTTTAAATATTAATTTTTGGGGACTATAATAAGGCGTGGATTTTTTAAATATTAATTTTTGGGGACTATAATAAGGCGTGGATTTTTTAAATATTAATTTTTGGGGACTATAATAAGGCGTGGATTTTTTAAATATTAATTTTTGGGGACTATAATAAGGCGTGGATTTTTTAAATATTAATTTTTGGGGACTATAATAAGGCGTGGATTTTTTAAATATTAATTTTTGGGGACTATAATAAGGCGTGGATTTTTTAAATATTAATTTTTGGGGACTATAATAAGGCGTGGATTTTTTAAATATTAATTTTTGGGGACTATAATAAGGCGTGGATTTTTTAAATATTAATTTTTGGGGACTATAATAAGGCGTGGATTTTTTAAATATTAATTTTTGGGGACTATAATAAGGCGTGGATTTTTTAAATATTAATTTTTGGGGACTATAATAAGGCGTGGATTTTTTAAATATTAATTTTTTAAGTTAAATCTAACTTAAGGCACAGTTTGTATTCTTTGCAAAAAGTTCGCAATGAAATTTTTGAGCAACCTCCCTCAACCAGAAGCAATCGACTGGTGCCAATGATATATTTATTTGGCAAGAAACTGACATGGTGTGAAAGTTGAATTGAGTGTGGGTGACAGTGACCAATGCTGACATGTTAAGGTTACCCAAAAAATCAAAACGTGTCCATTACAGTTCATGAATTCGAAGTGAATGCGACAAGGCGGAAATACCAATAAAGGATGGTGAATGAAAATAACTTTTTTTTGAATATTGCAAAATGTGTGATTTGTAATTGAACCATAGGCATCTATGAGAGGAGGGAGATTGGGAATAAAATTTTAATATTTTTGATTTGATTGCAAATTATTGATAGGTGACCAGTTAGGTGTGTGACATGTGGAAGAGATTTGAAGTTTTTTTGGACATACGAGATCTTTGATGTACTACATAAATATATGGAGCGAAATTTTTAATATTTGTAAGAATCTTAAATTTCAATTTTTAGTTAAAAGACAAGCATTAAATAAAATACACAACCCAAAAAATAAAATAAATAGGAATTTTAAAACCCACCCACCCACTCTACCTCTTCGAAGTAAAAGCCTATTTGTATAAACATTAGTAAATATATATTCATATACATTAGGGAATATGTATTTGGAAAAAAAGCACCAAGCATACATATTCACACAGTTGTTATGTGTGATTGTGTTTGATGCTATAATAGCTTTGCAAAATGTAACCATTTTTTTTGTTTGGTTTTCCACATGAGCGTGTGTTTGTGTGTAAACCTTTTTACGTTTGATGTCATGTAACCACCAGTGCATAACAACAACATAATAAACATAGCAATAACGATGTACATACTAACATATGTGTACACACACATATACATACTACTGTATATATATATGTGTATATATTTGCACATATATATATGTATGAATATATGCACATCCTATATCCTATTTGTTATGCTGATATTTCTACAAACATACACTCACTAAACATACTCTATCATTTTTATGTTGTTGAGTTCTTCTATGTGTGTTCGTTGTGTTTTTGTGGAGCCTATGTTTCTGCCAATCCTTATCTTTATACTTTACTGAATTTTCAGTTCAGTTTTAACGTCCCACCCTCCCAGAAGACCAACAAAAAATGTTGCTGTATTTGCTAGCTGTCGAAATAAACTGCTAGCCTGGTATATAATTTATTTAAAAACAAAGATTTTCTCTTTATTTTTTAAAAAATATATTTTATAAAAAATTTAAATAATAATATTTATTATATTTTATATGTAAATAATAAATTGTTTTTTTCTTGGGGTTTAATACAAAATATTTTATTCAAAACAATTGGTTACAACAGCAGCAAAGAAAACAATTTGTGTTTTTTTGTTAGATGGTGTTGTTCGAAATAAAAGATTCAAAGCCTTTCAAATAACACAGTACATTGAGTTGTTATTTAAAATACAGTGGTACAGGGGAAATAAAATTTTGTTTTTGTAAAATAGTCAGGGTGAATCCCAGTTTGTTGTTTTTATAAAAAACAACTATTTATTGGTGGGGAATGTATGGCATTGTCGAACAAAACGCCGGACCGTGGTTCTGTTCGGTTTGCCAGAACATCATTCACCACAGGCCAGTGTCGGTGAAATGTAATTTGTGCAGGGAGTGGGTGCACTTCCGGAATTGTTCCGGGTTGGTCCGGTTGCGAGATTACAGCGAAAGGGATTACTTTGCCTCGTGCTGCGACAGCGCAATCCCCAGCGAGTATTCGTCTACGTCGTCGTCTTCTTCGTCGGAGTACGGAACTCCACCGCAGTCTCCTCAACAGCAACCAAGTATGCAGCACTTAACACCGCACGTTGCTGTCCCACCACTGACAGTGCATCGTTTCTGCAATTTAATTGGAACAGTCTTCGAGGAAAAATAGATGAGATAGTGGACTTCATGAATCGAAAGAATATTTTGGTCGCGGCGGTGCAGGAAACCAAGCTCAATGAAAAATGTAGCCACAAGCGTTATGATGGTTACAACGTTCTGCGGAAGGATCGCACCAGAAGTGGAGGTGGAGACCTAGCATTCCTTATGCACCACTCTGTTCAATACCGGCCAATCTCGCTTGAGCTTGACTCTAGTGATCCAAACATGGAATGGAATAGGGGTAGCAGTTAAATGTGGTACTGCCGAGGTAGAGGTGCTTAACGTGTACATACCGCCGAATAAGAGCTGTGAATCGCGTTATTTACCCAACATTAGTTTTCTATTGGAGGGCAATAACCGTCCGATGCTAGGGGACTTCAATGCCCACCATGAGTTGTGGCATTCCGTCCTAGGTAATTGGTAATGACCAGAGGCGAACAGTTCTGGCAGAGCAAATTGATAGCTCCACGTTCTGCACGGTAAATGAGGATGTCCCCACCAGAATAAGGGGAGAGTGTCACAGTTCGCCAGATATAACCATTGTGTCACCAGGTCTGATAAATGACGTCAGCTGACAGCCCGTCATTTCTCTTGGCTCATACCACCTCCCCATAATCGTCTCCATTAGCAGACGGCCCGATTTCGTCATCTCTGAACGCCGCACTTTCCTTAACCATAGGAAAGCCAATCGGCAAGGATTCAGAGAGTTCACCAACCAGCGCTACAGAGAACTTTCCATTCCTCCTGATGTACGGGTAGCAAAAAGGAAATTCCGAGGCATTATCACAGCTGCAGCTGCTAGATTTAATACCCGAAATTAGACCTAATTTCCCAGCAGAAGCAGTTGGTCTAGCAAACGAGCGTGATGAGCTCCGTCGATCTAACCCAGCCGATCCCAGGGTCAGGGAACTTACGTTGGAGTTCAGCAGATTAGTCGCGGAGAACAAGAGAAATAAGTGGTTGGAGCAACTGAAGAGTTGCAATATTGGTACCGGAGTATGTTAACTGTGGGCAAAGGTTAAGTCGCTCTCGAACCCGGGTAAGAAGGATGATAGGACCTCAGTCACATTTAACGACGAAACTGTGACTGATCCGAAGAGATGCGCGATTTATTTTAACCGACAGTTTGTCGAGCATCCCGAGAGCGACAGGACGAAGAGAAGAGTACTTCGTCGTCTAAGATATCTTCCAGCCGAGGAGGTACCACCACAGTTTACGATAAGTAATGATGCATGTGTCATCCGTAACGCGAAGTCATCTAAAGCGTTGGGTCTGATGGAATATCTATGTGTATGCTGAAGCAACGTCCTCACCTTGTCGATAAAGCGTTGGGTCTGATGGATAAAGCGTTGGGTCTGATGGAATATCTATGTGTATGCTGAAGCAACGTCCTCACCTTGTCGATAGCCACCCACGTCGTTCCCGAAGCATGGACAATGGGCAGGGTGGTCCCGCTACTGAAGCTGGGCAAGGATGCCAGCAAAGGTGAATCTTACAGGCCGATTTCACTTTTGTCGCCAGTAGCGAAGACCCTTGAGGCTTTACTCCTCCCCAGCATTAGAGAAAGCTATCCAGTTGCGGATCATCAATATGGAATCCGTAAGCAACACAGTACAACAACAGCGTTGCACGCCATTTCCACACATATTAGTAGAGGACTTAACCAGAATCGGCCGTGCGATAGAACAGTGTTGTTAGCGCTTGATCATACCATGCCATGCTATTTGAGGACATTGAGAGCACTTCCCTCCGGTGGAGTTTGGAACATTGGATAATCAACTATATGTGTGGACGCCAGTCGTATGTGGTGTTCCGGAACAAGAAGTCCAAACCCCGTAGAATTAAACAGGGAGTTCCCCAGGGTGGAGTGATTTATACGGAACTGTTTAACCTCTACATTTCCGGACGGCATAGCAATCGTTACATATGCAGATGATTGGACGATCATGGCGTCGGGTCCCATTGTTGAGAACATATGTGTGAGGTTGAACACATATCTCGTCGATTTAGCAGCCTTCTTCAAAGCGAGGAATATGAAAATATCCGCCTTGAAGTCGTCAGCCACACTATTCACCATATGGACTGCGAAGATGAGAATGCCGTTGAATGTGCAGGTCGAGGGGCATACAATTCCGACCACCAACTACCCCAAAATACTCGGGGTCATATTCGACAGTATGTTCAAATCGTCCGCGCAAACCACAGCTATCTGCGATAAGTTGAAAAGTAGAAAAAAGGTCTTCAAGTCGCTTGCCGGCAGCACTTGGGGCGCTGATAAGGAAACCTTGTTGACCTCTTACAAAGCGATAGGTCGGTCTGTGGCAAGCTATGCGGTTCCAGTGTGGTCTGGGAACTCCAGTGATACGCGATGGAGAAGTATTCAGGCCTGTCAGAATGCCGCACTGAGGACTGCGACAGGGTGCCTCCTCATGACACCAGTGGACCATCTTCATGAGAAGACGAAAATAATTCCCTTACGTCAGCATAGCAAAATGTTTTTGTTGTAGTACCTGCTCGGGTGTTTCAGGGACAATCATCCCAACCATCATATGGTGGATAGGATTCCCCCACCCAGGCGTGTCAGGAAGGATCTGGTCCAACGATACAAAAGGGATCCTCTAGATCAAGTTGCCTATCGAGCAGGTCTGAATGGCATTCATACTGATGCAGTAGCCGCAGAGCTGAAGGGATACAAAGTGAATGTCGTCCTCGGAGCTCACCCCACCCATAGCAGCTGAAGAACGTCAGCTGCCCAGATTAACCAGAGTAGTTTTGGCTCAGTTACGTTCTGGATGGCGCAGTCGTCTCAATTCGTATTGGGCACGGATTGATAACCAGGTGCAGGATGTCTGCCCAGCATGTGTTACGGGCCCTCATACCACACTGCACTTATTCAATTGCCCAGCCAAATCTACTCACCATACTCCGGAAGATCTGTGGTTACAGCCAGTGGAGGTAGCTGCATTTCTAAATCTGGAGACAGAACTGGATGAAATTTAAACAGAAAAATATACAATTCATATAAACTGCTACAACAACAACTGCAGGGAAACAAAATATAAACAAATTTAAAATAATAGTCCCCAAAAAATAATAGTTAAAAAATCCACGCCTTATTATAGTCCTTGAAAAATAATATTTAAAAAAATCCACCCCTTGTGTTGGTCCTCAAAAATTATTATTTAAATATTTCATTCCTTTGATTTGTTCATCCAATCGAAAAGTCACACACACACACACATTCACACTCAATGGTCATTAAAAATGATTTTAATGACTGGCTATAAAATATAAAAAAATTTCAATTTTTGTTAAAGCATTTTTTTTCTTTTTTGATTTTTATTGTTTTTGTTATTTTTTTGCAGATGGTGATTTTGACCGTTTGGATAACATCCGCTGTTTATTCGACACCGAAATTTGTTTTCAGCAAAACCATTAAAAATGTTCACACTGAAAGTGGCCGTGAAGAGGAGATATGTGTGCTCGATAGGAAAATGTTCAATTCCAAATGGTTGGATATGATCAATTTTGGATTGCTATATGTGATACCGCTGCTGGTTATGACGGTGAGTATTGAAAGGGGTAAATGGGAAAATATTGTGGGAAAAAATTTGGAAGTGTCGGAATTGGATCTACAAAGAACAAATTGAGCAGCAATATGCAAATATTTTTCTCTCCAAAATCGTCCACATCATCACATCCTCCCCAACAATGTCCGTTATTTATCTGCCTCCTCTATTTCTATATTTGTTTTGTTTTCCTTCCCAGGTCCTCTATAGTAAAATTGCCATTGCACTGTGGCGCAGTTCCCGTGGTCTATCTCATCATTTGGCTCAACAGGAGAACAGCATGGGTCTGCACAATAGCATGTATCACCATAATCATCAGCCTTAAAGTTCATGCCAACAATCATCAGCTGCAAATATATATCATTAAAAAATCCACGCCTTAAAGGACTTGCATCATCGACATTGTCTGAAAAATATACTTTAAAAAAGAGTAGGGCATCCACGCCTTAAAGGACTTTGAAAATATACTTTAATAAATCCACGCCTCAGTTGGCCCTTGAAAAATATTCTTTAATAAATCCACGCCTCAGTTGGCCCTTGAAAAATATTCTTTAATAAATCCACGCCTCAGTTGGCCCTTGAAAAATATTCTTTAATAAATCCACGCCTCAGTTGGCCCTTGAAAAATATTCTTTAATAAATCCACGCCTCAGTTGGCCCTTGAAAAATATTCTTTAATAAATCCACGCCTCAGTTGGCCCTTGAAAAATATTCTTTAATAAATCCACGCCTCAGTTGGCCCTTGAAAAATATTCTTTAATAAATCCACGCCTCAGTTGGCCCTTGAAAAATATTCTTTAATAAATCCACGCCTCAGTTGGCCCTTGAAAAATATTCTTTAATAAATCCACGCCTCAGTTGGCCCTTGAAAAATATTCTTTAATAAATCCACGCCTCAGTTGGCCCTTGAAAAATATTCTTTAATAAATCCACGCCTCAGTTGGCCCTTGAAAAATATTCTTTAATAAATCCACGCCTCAGTTGGCCCTTGAAAAATATTCTTTAATAAATCCACGCCTCAGTTGGCCCTTGAAAAATATTCTTTAATAAATCCACGCCTCAGTTGGCCCTTGAAAAATATTCTTTAATAAATCCACGCCTCAGTTGGCCCTTGAAAAATATTCTTTAATAAATCCACGCCTCAGTTGGCCCTTGAAAAATATTCTTTAATAAATCCACGCCTCAGTTGGCCCTTGAAAAATATTCTTTAATAAATCCACGCCTCAGTTGGCCCTTGAAAAATATTCTTTAATAAATCCACGCCTCAGTTGGCCCTTGAAAAATATTCTTTAATAAATCCACGCCTCAGTTGGCCCTTGAAAAATATTCTTTAATAAATCCACGCCTCAGTTGGCCCTTGAAAAATATTCTTTAATAAATCCACGCCTCAGTTGGCCCTTGAAAAATATTCTTTAATAAATCCAGTTGGCCCTTGAAAAATATTCTTTAATAAATCCACGCCCCAGTTGGCCCTTGAAAAATATTCTTTAATAAATCCACGCCTCAGTTGGCCCTTGAAAAATATTCTTTAATAAATCCACGCCTCAGTTGGCCCTTGAAAAATATACTTTAATAAATCCACGCCTCAGTTGGCCCAGGAAAAATATTCTTTAATAAATCCACGCCTCAGTTGGCCCTTGAAAAATATTCTTTAATAAATCCACGCCTCAGTTGGCCCTTGAAAAATATTCTTTAATAAATCCACGCCTCAGTTGGCCCTTGAAAAATATTCTTTAATAAATCCACGCCTCAGTTGGCCCTTGAAAAATATTCTTTAATAAATCCACGCCTCAGTTGGCCCTTGAAAAATATTCTTTAATAAATCCACGCCTCAGTTGGCCCTTGAAAAATATTCTTTAATAAATCCACGCCTCAGTTGGCCCTTGAAAAATATTCTTTAATAAATCCACGCCTCAGTTGGCCCTTGAAAAATATTCTTTAATAAATCCACGCCTCAGTTGGCCCTTGAAAAATATTTCT